>NC_025996.2:123348580-123375961 GCF_000442705.2 Elaeis guineensis | reverse complement strand
AGTGAATAGCTCCTAATTAAAAACCACTTGATCGAATCTACCAAACTTACCTTAGACACCAACTGGTTAATTAGTTTCGATTGGGCATACCAAAAAATTCGGGCTCAACCACGAAGCCATGATCATGGTCCATTTATTAGGGTCAAATACATGGACTTGATCAAACTTTAACTATTGAGATTGATTTAGAGAAATACTGATCAAATCTAATTCAATACTTGATAGATTTAATCAATTGCTCTACTTGGTCCATATGTATTTTTAACCCTAGGTCTAACCCATTTGAAGGACCTGATTCATGCTAACCTATTGTTCATTATATTATATGATGTCTTAATGATCTTTAATTCTCAAATCAAGATCATTCAAACTTAATTCAAAATTAGGTGTGTGAAACGTATGTTTCAGTTTGTAGAACTATTCTACAAAGATTTCAGGTGAAGCATACCATATATTTCAATATATGAAAATAATTTTCATAATATATTTAATAATTAAACATACATAGGTATGATCTAAAATTTATTCATACATCTCATGTATCATGACAATTTTTATATCAATATCAATTACATCATATGCAACATATAATTCAGATATAAAATAATTTTATATCTGAATTTTATTATATTATAATAAATTATAAATTATTTTAGATCTAATCTAAATATATTTATGATTAAAATAATATATAAAAATTTATTCATTTTTCTTCTTCATGAAACTGGATCACAACGGCATCCTTACACGTCATAAGAGAACCCATTGAATAGGCAAAAGAGAGATTAATCTCTTCAATCTCTTATGACCAGACGATCTGATGATCTCATTAATCTGAGTACTAGATTATTAAGATTTGAAATCTAATTTCATATATAATTACATCAACATACAATTATTGATAAAATTATTTTGTATTATGAATATATCCTTGATCTTATCAATTATGTTCTTCATCTAATCCAATTAGATTTGATGCATCATATATATCATATCAAATCTGAAATATATCTTATACTGATTATAAAATATCAATATCAGATTTGATATCAAATATAAAATTAATTAGATGCAAATATGAATGCATAAGGAACTAATTTTTGATAAAATTTATTTTCGTACAGTGCTGAATTATGATAGGATTCAGATCTAAAAATTGATCAAAATAGATATAATTTAAATCTGAAATAAATCTCACTTCATAAAAAATAATAATATTAAAATTTTATTAAAATAAATTTAAAATAAATTTTAATTCATGTTATTTTTTTATAAAAAAATTCAGCAACAGTAGAATTTTGTTATAACAGATTTATAATAACCTCAATTAACCATTGATTAGGCACCACTAATCTAATCAAAATTAGATCCAAAATTTTATATAAATAGATTTAAGTGAGATTTAATATTTTATAAAAAATCTCAATTATATCTTATATAAATAATTTTAAAAAATTTTATTTTAAATATATATATTTCAGGCATACTCTGATACCAGTTGAAGGGAGGGAAACAGTTTTCTTACGAAATGCCCAGGTTGCATTTAAATTTTTTTTAATATTCTACTTGTTTAATGATTAAATCTTTACCCGAAATATAATAAAACCAGAGATCAAATCTCAAATTATCTGATATAAACCTTCGCGGAGGTTTGGATGTGCAGATCCTCTACTTTGCATGCACGTTAGACACCGCAGGAAAGTAGGATGAACTCCAATCTAATTGGCTTAGCAACTCAATCAATTGAGGGATGAGATGTGCTAGTGTGACACCTCACACTAGTAGGTGGGATGTCTAAAGAGACCCCATGCCCAAAGGAAGAGGGGCGACAACAAGGGGAGAGGCCAAAGGGAAGATAGGACCTCTCTCTCTTCTCACGCCTCTCTCTCTTTTCTCTTCTCTCAATATGATTTGTTTGCTATGCTATTGCTATACATCCATAGGTAGAGACCCTCTCTATGTATAGATGATTCTCATGATCCAATAAGATTAGTACTCCTAATTCAAATCTGATTTGAATTGGTCCAATACTCATGAAAGAAAGATTCCTATATGAGATATAATTGTCATCACATATGACAATCAACTTGCACCCAATCTCTCACCCACTTGGGATGCCTCAAATAAGCACCAAACTAGATTTTAGTCATACTTCATGAGGGAGTATTCCCAGTGTAAGTAGGAATACACATATCTCATCCAAAATAGATCCGATTCGAATCCGATTCGAAGCTGGTTCGAAATAATTTCGAAAAGCTGTCAATCCCAAACTCTTTAGAGCTTTTGTACCAAGTCTAACTTGAATTTTAGATCCATTTAAGTCCAATTAATTTAGATCTAATCTGAAATTAAGTAGTACTTAAATCTAATTTTTATATATTCCATGAATCATAGATCAGAAACTATTCATCCCCAGGATAGAACTTGAACCTCATGTGTAGTGCTAACTAAACATAGTCAACTTTTCAATCCCGTTTGACCCATAACTTAATTCTCAATCAAGTTAGATTATATGTTCAATTAAGTCAAGTACTTTCAAATTGGACATATAAACATAGATCAATTCCTTCTTACTTTGTCTGACTTGTGTGCGTGACTTCATAGGTTCAAACACTAAGTCGGTAGTACAGGAACTAATTTCTACACTCATCGAGATACCATCTAGTAATAGTTTCTGATGTCCAGATATGTTGAATTATCGTAAAAAAATATTTCAGAACCCATACATATGGTTACCACGTAATTCATCTTTTTGACCCTGGATGCTCTAGGATGGTTTTAGGTTAATTATCAATCGAGATTGCTTCATCCGCATTGTATTTTAACCTTTCAAATCTATCTCATAGATTATCCTGGTCAAGACTTTACTAAATTGAAATACTGTGATACATCAACTTCAATAATTCAGAGGGGTCAATTCCATTTTGATCCATACATAGACTTTGCAAGTACTTGACTATACTCAGTAGCCTTCCATCACTACATTAGAAATTCAGATAGTTCGGTACTAAAGCACAGTGAGTTTCTTGCAAGTCACTATGGTGATCTCAGGTCTAAAGAATACTTATATTCATGTGTTTCACGAGTAGCTCTTGATAGCAGAATGCTCAGCAGGTGAGTCACTTGTTCAATGATGATGTACCCCTACATCTCACCTGTATGCCATACCAGTGTCACCATACTTTTTGGTTAAAAGGACAACCAATCCATATGGTGCACAACGACCTTCACTCGATAAACATTATTGTCCCATAATGACGTATCATTTGATCACGAACATGTTTAGAACTATACGATAAATCCTCTCTTTATCGTACACTAGCATAGTTCTAGAAATTTCATCACAGTACAAGAGTTCAAGAAAGATGTCACTTTATGATAAAAAATATCAGAATAACTATTATTCAATTGATCAATAATTCATATACAAGGATAAACTCAATCGTCACATGATTGATTTTAGGACACAATTCCCAACACTATTTTTTCCCCAGCATTGACATGTTTGTTAGCTCGGGAAGGAGTTCATTATAATCTCAAGGGAATTTTTTTCTAAGGAAAAGAAAAATCAAGAAAGTCTAAGGCCATTCTTCTACACAGTCATTGCCACTAAATGATTTAGGTCATGAATCTCCATTATCACTATATTAAATCTAGCTACTAACATCCTCTCTAAGAGATTTTATTTCTTTGAGATTTAACTGTAAATAAACTTTTTAACCCCCTTCTCTGCCCTTTTCTACTAACATAATGAGCTACAAATTGTTGATTGAACTACTTAAAGAATTGAATTAAACCTAGTTGGAGATTAGAATAGCATAGCCGAGTTGATCTGCAAGGAATACTTGGCATGATATAACATGAATTACACCTTGAAGCATATAAGCGCTTTAAAACTTTTCAGATGATCCATTGTATGTTTCTAACTATGTCATCTTGAGTTTTTGGAGAATTTCTTCTTCCATATTTGTTGAATTGAATGGAGGCTCGGTGGTAATATTGAGATCATCTTAACTTTCAACCTTTTACTTTTCAAAGGTTGAATCCTTTGCATTATAAGAAAATTGATTATTAGTGACAGCCCAACGCCATCGCTAATAATGGAAATACCATTGCTAATGCTATTAGCGATGTACCGCCATCGTTAAAAAATGATCGCAGAAAAGCTCGATGCTAAAGCTGCATATTAGCAATGGCACCTCTACCGTCATTAATAACGAGTAGTAGCGACGGCAATTAGTGATGGCTTTCCATCGCTTATCATTTTTTTTAAATTTAAAATTAAAAAAAATATAAAAAAATATTAGTGATTGCTTTTTCATCTCTAATAAGCTGTTGCTAATGCTTTTTAGTGACGGTAATGTCATCATAAAAGCCGTCACTAATAATAATAATTATTTTTTTAATAATTATATATATTAAAATTTATTATAATTTAATTAACAAGCTATTATATTTACTAAAACCTATTATAATTAAATTAACAAGCAACATATATTTATGGATATTATAACAACTAACAATTAACTATCATCATTATAAATAAAAAATTAATATTATATATTACATCAAAATTAAATTATACAAATAATATTGCTTAAATATCAAATACATTACATCAAAATTTGAAAAAAAATCAATGGAGATCCTCCGTCTCCTCCTCCTCCTGCTTTTGTACATCCTCTGCGCAGCTAGTGGATGAGTCAGATGTCCCAGCATCTTGTAATGAATAAAAATAAAATATTATTAATAATTTTATAATTAAATAAATTAAAACTGAAAAACTATTGTAATTGATATGTCTCAAGCTTAAACCTTTATAGAGGGATATATTTTGATATACTATTTAGATTTTCAAATAGATTATTTCTATATATTCCATTCAATGATACAGAGTTATAGATACCCTTTGCCAGTACTCTATCAAATGGTTAAGTTCAATTTTGATCCCTTGATATTCTTACCTCCTGCTTGAAGTCTAAACTGATACAGAGGGATATATTTCGATATACTCTTTCAATTTTCGAATGGATTATTTCTACACATTTCATTCGATGATACGAAGTTATGACACCTTCGGCCCATCCATCGAATGGTTAGATTGCATTTTGACTTGAAAATATCTTTCCCTCCCATCTCAAGTCTAAACTGGCATGGAGGGGTATGTTTTGATATACTCCTCCGAATCTCAAATGGATTATTCCTAAATATCTCATTCAATGATACGGATGTATCTACACCTCCATCCCATCCATCAGATAGGTTAATTGACTTTTGACCTTCAGATCTTCTTCCTCCGACTCAAGCTTAAGTATATGAAGCTTCTAAATATAAAAAATTAAAATAAGTAAAGAAATTTATTAATACTGCTTGACTTATCTGTTGTGATGGTTGTGACAATGAGCTTAGCTGAATGTGTAGATGTGGATTCTGAAGAATCTCAACAACTATATCACGGATGATGTTTTGGAAGCTCTAAAGTCATTGACAAAAAAAAAAATCTCTACACGACCTCTTCGACATGTGCATCACCCCACGTCTAGATCATCGAGATCTAAGAAGAGGACGTCAAAGACCAACGAGCTGTTGGAGGGTCGAAGCTATGCATGAATCCTATGATTCGGCTCTTACTAACCCCTCCAGTGGCCTTGAGCCATCCCTTGAGATCAAGGAGGGGCTGAGAGGATGGGTCCTCATTATGCTATGCTATGACATACTTCGCATAATCCACCTACACAATTTAAAAATTCATTAGTGCTATATATCTCAGTATATATAAAAATTTAATGAATAATCTTTTATTTTACTACGATCTATTTGGATCTAGAATCTAAGTAATCACCGATTTTTCTAGACTGGTGTGTGGCCTCTCATAACTGCAGCTACCATGGTACATGGTCCAGCTGCCATATCTATAATAAATAATGAAATCAAGTTAATAAAATCAAATATATGATCAACTAAATTTGAGATTAATATAAGTTTAAAATTTTTATCAATCTATCTGCTATAATATATGTACCAATGAAGCCACCAGCGTGCTTGATCGGATCCTACTGGACTATCCGATTTCGTCGGACCCTTCACCATCTATCGGAGTACATCTCACTACTCCACTGATCACAGACTGCCTCCCATACGTCTGTCTGCACCCAATGATCCGTGAAAGATATTTAGTCTGATGGTGACTTGAAACTGTAGAACTCAATGATGGCCTGCCTAAGGTGGTACAATCCATTTCGGAGCCCATGTGTAGCAACCTCCTCAAAGGTCTGACGATCGGTCTCCTCATCCTCAGGAGTCTCGAATCAATAGTATGATTGCAAATAAAAGATGTCATGTATTAATAAATAGAATATAAATATATCAATATATCATAAATTTAAAAATTAAACATCTTTGACTAACCACGAATATCTCTAATGCAGCATCATGAGCCCTCGATGGCCAATTGAAGAACTCGTTCATTGACCTCGACATCAATCATCGAATGATCTCGATACCACACGAGACACCCCAGGCTCTCTAAATATCTTGCAAAATTGATTTTGAATAATAAATATTGATTCTAGAATAGATAAAATTTTTTAAACATATTTTTTGAAGATCTAATACTCACGAGCGGCTCTGAATGTGCACAAGCTCTCTATCCTCTGATCGAGTCAGAGGTGCCATGAGTCAGGGGGATCCTTTATCATGGTGCTAATGTTGAGAGCTAGCCATTGCTCCGTGTGATTGTAGGGTCAATGGTGACCCCATATCATCCGAATTTGAGAGTAGTAAAAGATTATTAAAAATATTATATTAGATAATAAAAGATAAAATAACCTAATAAAAAGTTTTAAAGTATTAGAGTTGATCCCGCGGTGTGGGTGCCGTAGAACCATATGAGTTGGCCGCACGAGAGCTATCTTCTCTAGAGCTCTATCCTCTAGAGCTCTCTCCTTGGCTAGCATGGCTCCATCCTCCAGGAGTAGTCATCTTATAATCTTGAAAAATAAAAATAAATAGATTTACAGATTAATTATATGATTATAGCAAGCAATGTAATAATTGAAATGATACAATGCAAGTATAAAAAGTAAATAAAATAAGCACACCACAAAGATAAAAATTGCTCTATCTGTCCTGGGGTCGATTTTGATTATTCAGGAGTCGACACCCCCAGCCTTGGGGTCAACTTCTATTGCATGCCAGTCTTCTCTAGTGTGCCATAGCTGACTCCTTTGACCTTGGGGTCGACTCTTTTTTTTCTAGGGTTAACTACTCATCGGCCTCTTCAGATGTTTGGTATCCATTAGATTTTTCTTCTGATTCTTCCTCTTTCTCCTCTTCTTCTATTTCTTCCTCTTCTTTTTCTTCTTCACCTTTTTGGATAGGATTGCCCTTTAAAATAAATTTAGTATAATTTACCTCCTCATGTTGTCCATCTTGTAAGAAAATTTTTAGAGTATCCAACTCTGCATCTATTAAAGGGAAATGAACTCCTAATGTTTCATCCTCCTGAAAGTATTCTGGTAAATGTAGCTCTTCTTCTTCTTCTTCGAGCTCATAATGAACAGCTCGAGACTTAATTTTATATACGACCCACCAATCTTTTCTTCTTCTCTCTTTTGATGAAAAAAGAGTATAATATACTTGAACAGCTTATTGAGCTAGCACAAAAGGATCATTGACATATGCTTTTAATCCATATTTGATTTCAATAAGCCCATACCATGGATCAACCTTCATATAATTATCGGTATCAAACTATCAGCACTTAAATAGAATAATATTGTTACCTCCAAGATAGGTCAACTTGATTACTTCTTCAAAAATCTATAGTAGTCACTCTCCACCTCTTCCCACCAGCTGCCCTTTATACACATACTACTATTCATTGTATTCTTATAATATCCATATTGTTGGATATAAAATTCAAAATCATTTATGTTACAGCCATTATAACATGTCACATATCTTGATGGCTTGTAACTTAATGATTTTAGCTTCTTAGGTATGGATTTGCTCCCTTGTATGACCTATATATTATAAAAAGAATAAATTTAAAAAAATTAAAATAAATGATTAGATAATAATTTTTTACCAATTGGTGGAATCAATTTGTAAAGTTCTATAAGCGATGAGTGAAACTTTCTTCCTCGCTTATCATCGGGTTGTCCCGTCTCAGCATCTTGTCATATTGTCATATATGCATAAGATAAGTATAGGATAATAAATGATTAAAGAGTTAAGATTGTGATGGATACTTACTCAATATATGGATCGATCTCCATGTAGTTTAGCAAAATATATGTCTCTGCCTATCGAATTTTCGTATCAGTTAATACCTAACGAACATCATGCCCAAATTCACGAGCGGGATAAACAAATATTGAGATCTCCACCTTTGATCTCTCACCACTCCCATCATCATTTCGATCCACTTGAATTAGTTTTATCTGCACACTGGGGTTAAAGTAGTGTCTACTAAAATTAAAATATTCTTTAATTATGTAAACCTCTATAATAGAACCTTCAATTTTGATCTTATTTTTTACTTTCTTCTTGAGACTGTGCATGTATCTTTCAAATGGATATATCCACCTGTACAGTATTGATCTTCCAATCCTAGCTTTATATGTCAGATGAATCATGAGGTACTCCATGGAGCCAAAAAAACTAGGAGAAAATATTCTCTCCAACTTGCATATAATCTCTACACTGCTAGCCTCAAGACTAGAGATATGGTTGGTGGATAGTTCAATAGCATAAATATCTCGAAGAAAAGATTAAGCTCGATTAAAGAACTCCATATAAGATTGAAAAGGAGGTCACACCAAGCCAATGGGAGTAATCATTGCATGAAAACGTGACAGTCATGGCTCTTTAGCCCATAGAACCTGTAATCTTTGATATTGATACATCAAGCTAGATTACTTATATAATCATCTGAGAATTTAAGATTTTTACACCATTCACATACATTCTTCAACTGCTCCCTCATTAAGGTGTAAGATGCTTTCAGCTTCAAAAATTTCTCTGAAGACACCTCAACCATGCTCTAATAGAGGATGCTTGCATATATTTTTCATATCTGCTTGAGCCTTGGGGTTATCCTTCGTCTTACCCTTGACATCCATAATAGTATAAAAAATATTATTGAATATATTTTTCTCAGTGTGCATGATGTCAAGGTTATGACAGATCAAATTAGTAGATCAGCATGGTAATTTTCAGAAGATGCCGCCCTTCACCCAATTATGAGTTCCACTGAACCTCCGAGATTTTTGCTTGTCAAATAGTATGCCAAACTGGACTTCATCCAATCGAGATACTCTCTAAAATACTTCCATACCACTGAGTCGTGGGGGTACCTCATCATTCTTTATTTTATTCTTCCTGAAACTATCTTGCTGCTTTTGAAAAAGATGATGCTCCAAGAGAAACTGACGATGATAATCGAACCAGTAGGTTTTACAGCCATGCTCAAGTTGAAATAATTTTATATTCTCCATGCAATAGGGATATGCTAGCTTTGCATGAGTGCTCCAACCTAACAGCATCCTATAAGCAGAAAAATTGCTTATGGTCCATATTAATGCAGCTTTCATTAAAAAATTTTACTTCTTCAATACATCAAAAGTACGTATACCATCGGACCATAAGAATTTTAGCTCATCAACAAGAAGCCTTAGATATATATCAATGCTTCTAATAGAATATCGTGGTCCAGAAATGACTAATGTAAGAAAGATGTTATATTCTTTGATGCACATCCCAAGCAGTAGATTGTATGGAGTAATAAAAACTGGCCAACATGAATAAGGTGCTGCAGTATAGCTGAATGCTGTAAACTCATCGATAGATAGACTCAATCTAACATTACATGATTTCTGAGTAAATAAAGGATGATAAGCATCAAATTTCTTTCATACCTCATTATCTGATGGATGAATCATCATATCAAAGTATTTGCAAATCTCTTCTTTATCCCATCTCATCTATCTGCAGTACTTTTGGATAAATAGAGCCTCCGAAGCCTAGGAGTGAGGGGAAGGTATTGAAAAATCTTGTATGGTATGTCCTTTTGATTTTTACCCTCTTATCTTGACTTAAATTGACTTTCACTGCATACATCACATGAGCTCTTCAGTTGGTCCTCTTTGTAGAAAAGTATGCAATCATTATGGCATGCATCTATCTTCTCATATTCTATGCCTAACCCTTTCATCATTTTCTTTGAAGTATAGAAACCTCTAACAAGCTTCTCATCCTTTGATGGCATTTTCTTTATGATTGCTACCATCCTATTATAACAGTTGACCATCATATTAAACTCAACTTTCAAGTTCAATAACTCTGATATAACTGATAATACAATATGTGTTTAACATCTCAACCACCATGGTTCATCAGCATCTCTCAGTATATGATCGAAATCGTTACTGCCAACTTATGGATCATCCTCTACATTCTAGTTAAATTTAGGACCAGCGGCATCCATAACTATGTCTACCATTCTATCTATCTCTATCTTGCTCATTTCTAATCCTTGCAACTGTCTTCCACATCTCTCCATTTAGGTACCAATGCTTGTAGTTGGACATAAATCCACTCCTATATAAATGGACAGCCATTGTATTTCTATCAAGTATTTCTCTATTGCCACATCTCTTATAAGGACAATGAGTCCACCCTTGACATAAGAGTGTCACATTTTTAAAAGTATAATCACAGAAGTACTCTACACCCTCTTTGTATTCAGTAGAAATCATTGTTGGATTTTCTACAAGTGCTAGTGCATGTGGATTTCAAAATTTTTTTAAATCTAAAATCAAAAAAAAAATAGATTAAAATACTTTTAATCTAAATATATATTCAATATATAAAAGTACCTATGGATCCAATTCATATGTTGAAGTTAACATAAACTGATTTTAGGATGAATAAAAAAAAAAGTCTGTGATCAATTCACATACCTAAATTGCTTTTTCTTTTGCCTCAAACCTGTAACTGGGGTTGAATCCAATTTAATCCCTAGATCTTGAGTTAATCAAGTTTTGAATCAATAGCATAAGCATCCTATCTCTATGGATATCTATAGGGCCAATCTCAATTATTTTCTTTTGGATCCTACTTGCTTGAGCCAAAAGCCTGAATAGGCTTGAACCAAGCCTGGATAGGGATCAACTTTTGAACTCTTTTTGATCTTTCTTTTTTTGATTCTTGAAGAAGCTTAAAATCTTTCTTGATCCCTCAACTAATCAAGAAGAACAACAAATAAGAAATAGTTATAACTAACTCCCAACAAACTTGAGAGGAAGAGGATGAAATCAGCAACTTGGCACCAACCCTTTGATACCAAGGAGGGATGCCGCCCACCTCTTTTCTAGCTCCAAGAGGGATGCCTAGAGAGAGGGCATGGGCTAGAGAAAGAGAGGGAAGGAGGCATGGGCATAGTAATAGGTGGCAGCAAGGATGGGAAGATCGTGAGATAATAAGAGAGGTAAGGCTAGGGACTTTTAAATAGACATCATAAAGGTATCCTAATCAAATTAGGATTCCTTCTAAATATATTAGAAGTGTTAGTCATAATATACTGGGACCAAGTAAATGGAGCACCACCCATAATTCATGCACGCCCACACCTAGTACTAGGCATCCCATCATATGGGATCCAATTTAAAACTCTCAAATCAGCCAACATAATTTCATAAATTCACTTCAAAGATTCTTGATCAAATCGAGATAAATAAAATAAAAAAACTCTTTCTTAATTTAATCCAAGCCATAATTTAAGCATCCAACCATTAGAGGCCATTGAATCTAATTCAATTAGATTCAAATGAAGTGTAAGAATTGGCTAAAAATTTATCACATAAGCAAACCAACTACAAGAGAAATTAGATTTGCCAAGATGCTAGCAAGGTTAACATTAACCTAATAGAATTTTTCTAAATCCATATAAATTGATGCTTCATAAGCCTAATTATAACTAATTAAGGTCTTCTCTCTTTATGTGTAACCCCATAGGTTCAATTCTATCTGATAGTGAGACATACCATGATCTCTATCATAGGTATCACTGAAATCTCTTTCAGTGAGTCGGAATAATTTCACTCTAACTCGATAAGGATCATTGATCCAGAATGATCTTATTGAGCTCTCACAATCTATCAATGATATCTAGCAATATATAGTCATAACCTAGCAGAATTGAAATAGAATCTTTAGGTATAGTTAATATATGATACAGTCCTTCTATCGTGAATTCTGATTAGATGGCAGGTTATGGATAAATCATTAAATCTCATCATCAATCATATGATAGATCCGACCAGCTTAAGTTCATTAGCGAATTCAAATAAAAACTCTTTCTATCAATCACACGGTTATGGCCATAGACTTGTAGACTCAGCTTCTCAAATCTCATAGGACTACTCCTCTCTATCAAGATCGATAGATTCTATCTAGATGCACCTTATTCTTATAGCTCAACCAATTAAAGCCAACATCTACTATAAAAACTCATAATTGAGTTAATACTTATATGTAGTCAAACTACAGCAGTCTTACTATGAGTAACTGTAACATTACAGGTCAAAAGATCAGTCATATAACTATAGCATTGAGATGATCATTGATGATTGGATAGAAATTCATGTGATCTCTCGTATGGTCATACTTAGTACTAGTTGTTCTCTAACAATTATCTACACTTATTGCTCAATATCTTTACACCATAGACTGGAGACTCATCTATTCTGAAAGAAAAAAATCATGCATTGATTTATCTGTATCGATCACCATCTCTATGACTATCTTATGATTGAGAGCAATTTAGCAATCGATTATACGTGCCTCTAATTCTTAATATTTGAGAATATGTATCATAACATCAATTCTAAGAACGATTTAAGGACACATAACACTTGAATAAAAAAAAAATATTTTTTATTGATTAAATAATAGTTTAAAGTATAAATTTGTGTCATAGAATGAACAATGTGTCAGCCAACAATTGACTTCTAGAACATACATCTAACAATCTCCCATTTGGACTAAAATTAATTGGTCATTAATCTAAACCCCATCTTCTCAAGGTGAGCTTCTATTTTAGGCTGGCTCAACTGCTTTATCAGTGGGTCTACCATGTTATCCACGAAATCTACTCTTCATATCTTGACATATTGTTTTTCGAGGTAGTCGCGTATGATATAGAACCACCATTCAATGTGCTTTGATTTTTGATGAGATCGGAGATCCTTAGCAAGTGCTATGACTCCATTGTTGTTGCAGTATGGTGGTATGACATCCGAAGTCATTACACCAAGTTTCGTGGCAAACATTTTGAACCAGAAGTCTTCTTTTACAGTATCTAAAGTGGCGACATACTCAGTCTCTGTGATCGAATCTGTGATGATGCTTTGCTTGGAACACTTCCAGCTGACTACACCACCATTATAAATGAATACATACCCCGATATAGATTTTTTATCATCCAGATCTAACATGAAGTCTGAATCTATATAACCCTCAATTCATAATTCAGATGCTTCTCCAAAGATCAAGAACAAATTTTTAGTCCTTCATAAGTACTTAAGGATGTTCTTCACAGCTATCCAGTGCTCTTCGTCTGGATTCGACTGATATCTACTCATGTCACTTACAGCAAGGACAATATCAGGTCGAGTACATAGCATAGCATATATGAGACTTCTTATCATCGAAGCATAAGAGATCCTACTCAGACATTCGATCTCCTCAGAAGTAGTAGGACACATCTTCTTGGAGAATCGAATACCATACCTAAAGGATAGCAAACTCCTTTTAGAGTTTTTCATGCTGAATTGGTTCAGTACTTTCTTTATATGTAGCTTTTGTGACAGGCCAAGCATCCTTCTAGATTATCTCTATAGATCTTTATTCCAAAGATATAGAATATTTTTCTTAGGTCTTTCATGGAGAATTTCTTAGACAACCAAGTCTTAACTGAGGTCAGCATAGAAATATCATTCCCAATAAAGAGGATATCATCCATATACAGTATGAGAAAGACAAGCACGCTCCCACTAATATTTTTATAAACATAAGGTTTTTCTTCATTTTTGATGAAATCAAATGATCTGATCGCATCATCAAAATGAAGATTCTAACTCCGAAAAACCTGCTTTAATCCATAGATGGATCTTTACAGCTTATAGATACAGTGATCACTATCACCGAACGTAAAACTAAGAGACTGCTCTATATAGATATCTTTCTCAAGATATCCATTTTGAAAAATAATTTTTACATCCATCTGTCAGATTTCATAATCATAGTAAGTTACAACAGCAAGGAATATATGAATGGATTTCAGCATGGCTATAGATGAAAAAATATCATAATAGTCAATGCCTTCATGCTGACTATAATCTTTTACCACCAGCCTTACCTTATAGATTTTTACCTTACCATTAGCACCTATTTTTTTTTGTAGATTCATTTACACCCAATGAAAAAAATTTTCTCAGATGGATCCACTAAGGTCCATACCTAGTTCAAGTGTATTGAGTTAATTTCTGACTTCATTGCATCTAACCATTTCTTGAAATCGATGTCAGACATCGTCTCATCAAAAGTACTAGGATCATCACCATGATCTCCATCTTCCATAAGGATTGCTTCCTCTACATCCTCTTTCAACATACCAATGTATCTTTCAGGAGGTTAGGATATTCTACCTGATCTACGAGGTGGAGGTGAAACATTAACTACGAACTTATTAGAGATAGATTTTTGAGGATCTATAGCTTGTTGCTTTTCAGAGATATTCTCATCGAGCTCAACTAATTGTCCACTACCGCCATCCTTGATAAACTATTTTTCTAGGAATGTAGCATTGCAACTCATAATCACATTATGATCATATGAAAAGTAAAAGTAGTATCCCATAGATTTTCTGGGATACCCTATAAATCGCTCTACAATAAATCTATCCTCCAACTGATCAGCTTTTTATCTCTTGATATAGGCTGAACATCTTCAAGTCTTAAGATAATTCAGACTCAGCTTCTTACCATATCATATCTTATATGGTATGGTAGAAATAGATTTTGAAAGAATCCTATTTAAAATATGCATCGCAGTAAGTAAGATATGTCTCCAAAAAAATATGGATAAATCAGTGAAGCTCATTATGGATCGGACCATATCTAATAGGATCCTTTTCTTCTTTCAGATACTCTATTGAGTTGAGATGTGTCGAAAGGAGTCTATTAAGAGATTATGCTATTCTCCTTAAGATATTTCAGAAATTCAGTACTTAGGTGTTCCTCTCCTTGATCAGATCGAAAGATTTTGATGGATTTATTAGTTTGTTTCTCTACCTCATGCTTGAATTCTCTGAACCTTTCAAAAGCTTCAGACTTATGTTTCATGAGAAATACATATCCGTACCATGATAGATCATCAGTAAAGATAACAAAGTAGCTATAACCACCTCTGGCCTGCACATCAAATGGGCCACACATGTCGGTGTATATCAGAGCTAGTAACTTAGTGGCCCTTTTTTCTTACCCACAAAGGATAACCTAGTCATTTTTCCTTGAAGACATAATTCACAGATCAAAATTGACTCAGATTTAATCAAGTCTAGATTCTCATTCTTTTTCAGTCTATTTATCCTGTTCTCTCTAATATGGTCAAGCTTATGGTGCCACAAGTACTTATGGTTAAACTCATCTTCAGATCTCTACGGCACTCACTACTTGCTCATTTAGGTTCACATTAACGACAACATGCAAGTGATAAAGACTTTCAATCAAAAGATCAAATGCAACTAATTTATTTCATAAATAAATAGAACAATAGTCTTTATTAAATTAAAAATAAATCCATCCCGTGCTAGTACAGAAATCAAAATCAAATTTCGACTAGCTACAGGAACAAAATAACAGTCTTTTAAATCTAATCTAAAATCTGATGATAATCAAAGAGGATAGGTTCCAACGACTTCTGTAGTAACTTTTGCTCTATTACCGACCCAAAGGATCATGTCACTTTGCCTCAACCCCTACTTCCTATCAGATCTTACATTGAAGTACATATATAATCATGAACCAGAGTCTAATACCCAACTAGAAGTAGAAGAAACCATTAGGTTAGATTTTATTATGAGCATACCTTCAGAAGGTTGTTCACCCTTTTTCATTTTTAGGCTCTCCAGATAAGATGGACAGTTTCTCCTCCAATGGTGTTGCTCCTAGATTAATTTTGATGATTACAAAGCAGATTGAAGGGATACAATCAATTGAAAAAGTCCTTATGCTCTTCAAGGGCAAAATCATAATTTCACTAAAATCCTGATTTGATAGTACCATTTGGTAGAACAAATGATTTGAAATCTATTGATGAAAATTTCATTGTGTTTGGACTAATATTTTTGAAGTTATGAAGGTTTGAAGTGCATGAGTCGACTCATGAGTCAACTCATGGCACTATGAGCTGAATGGCACGAAAAAATTCCCATGGCACGCTGGATTTTTGGCTTGGCACGACCTGTGAGTCGACTCATGAGTCGACCCACAAGGCATGAGTCGACTCATGAGTCGACCTCTGCTGATTTGAGCCGAAAAATCCAGAAATCAGATCTTCTGGTCTGTTGCAACAGAAGTCGACTCATGAGTCGACTCCTGAAGCATGAGTCGACTCATGAGTCGACCCCTGCGACGGGAAATGTCAGCAACGGCTATTTTTTTTGCCCATTTTAATTGCCATTTATGCTTCCTAAAAATCCTCTAACGGCTCTTTATCTGCCTAAATTGTTTTCTCTTGCTACTAATGCCATAAAATGCTTAAAATGGTGAAAGAAAATTGCAGATTAAATAGCAGATCAAATTGCAAAGAAAAAGTAGTGGAAATCGGGAGATCAAACGTGAGATCAAAAGAGAAGAAAGGATCCTAAATCTGAGATCAACGAAATATTCAAGAAGAAGAGAGAGGATCCACAATATTCAAGAGAGTTTGTGAAAAAGAAAAGCAAGAGCATTCAAAGAGAGAATCTTTCAAGTCGATTGTTTTCAACCTTGATCTAGAGATCGTTCAAAGCTTTCAAGAGATCTTCAATCAACAATCAACCTCTTCTCAAGCGTTCAACCGTTCATTCATCTTGAGAAAATCTGAAAAAGGGGTTCTTCATTTGAGTAAAGCTTTTATTGTTATATTTGCTCATTTAAGGAGCTGTTTTTGTATTCATCTGTGCTCTAAATATTCTTACTCTTTGTGAGTTTTTGCTCTTGTTTTTGGAGGATTTCCAAAACAAGGAAAGGTTAATCCGAACCTGAAATCGGAGTGTTTTGGGTTTGCTTGTACCCGGGAAACAAGTGTTCTAGCTTGGGATAGCTAGGGTCAGAGTTTCCGACGTCTTGTATTCTAGCTTGGGATAGCTAGTGTCGGAGTTTCCGACGTTTTATATTCGGGTTGAATACAAAGGATAGTGGATTAAAATTCCCAAGTGGGATCTTGGGGAGTGGACGTAGGTGCAAGGTTAGTACCGAACCACTATAAATCCTTGTGTTTGTGGTGTGCTTTATCGCTTTATCTTATTTCTTTATTATATCCTTGCAATACTGCTTTAGTTAACTAATATTGATTTAAAGCCATTGTTTTGTTCTTCATAAGTTATCTGTTGGGCTTAAAATTTTTAGAAACCCAATTCACCCCCCCTCTTGGGTTGCATAGCTGGGCAACAAGTGGTATCAGAGCTAGTGCTCTAGCCCTTCTTTGATCTAACAATCAAAGAGCCAAAGATCTATGGCAACCCATGTTGGAACTTCTCTAGCTGAGGGGCAATCAACAAACCGACCTCCACTTTTCAATGGGTCTAATTACACCTATTGGAAAGCTCGGATGAAGATTTTCATACAAGCACTCGACTGTGATATGTGGAGTATCATAATGAATGGTCCTCACACACCCACCAAGATTATAGATGGTGAGGAGTCAACCAAACCCGAGAAAGAATGGGATGAGGTTGACAAGAAATTGGCACAATTAAATGCCAAAGCTATGAATGTTCTTTATTGTGCACTAGATGCTAGTGAATTTAATCGCATTTCTACTTGTGCATCTGCTAAAGAAATATGGAATAGGTTAGAAGTCACCCATGAGGGAACAAATCAAGTAAAAGAGTCTAAAATAAACATGCTTGTACATAAATATGAATTGTTCAAAATAGAGCATGATGAGTCCATAACTGCTATGTTTACTCGTTTTACTGATATAATCAATGGTTTAAAGAGTCTTGGCAAATCTTATACTAACAGTGAACTTGTAAGGAAGATTCTCAGGTCACTGCCAAGAACTTGGGAAGCCAAGGTGACTGCCATCCAAGAAGCAAAGGACTTGAACACTCTACCTCTAGAAGAGCTTCTTGGATCCTTGATGACTCATGAACTTAGCATAATGCAACATCAAGAGGATGAAATCAAAAAGAAAAGAATCATTGCCCTCAAATCCACAACTTCACCTGATTATGAAACAGATGACTCTGAAGATGAAGATCAGGATGAGGAGATGGCTCTCATCACCCGGAAATTCAAGAAGTTTCTAAGAAAAAGGAAACAGGGGATGAGAAAGAAATTCACAAAAGGGGATCAAAGCATAGAAAAGGAGAAAGATCAAACCCCTATATGCTACGAGTGCAAGAAGCCAGGACATTTCAGATCCGAATGTCCTCAATTGAAGAAAGGTCCAAAGAAATTCAAAAAGAAGACAATGATGGCGACCTGGAGTGCGAGTGATGACTCAAGCTCCGACGAGGAAACCTCAACTGAACAAGCCAATCTGTGCCTGATGGCACATGAAAATGAGGTAACTTCTGAATCCACTAGTGAATTTACTTTTGAAGAATTGCATGAAGCTTTCTATGATTCAATTGATGAATTAAAGAAACTAGGGAAGAAAAACAAAGAGCTGAAATTGAAAAATCAGTCCTTAGTGAAACAAGCTGAAATTCTTTCAATTGAAAAATTCACATTGATTCAAGAAAATCAAAACTTTAAGGATGAAATTAACAGGCTGAAATCTATAGTAGATAAGTTCACCTTAAGTTCAAACAAGCTAAATATGATCTTGATAATCAGAAAGCTATATATGATAAGGCTGGACTTGGTTATAAACCCCTGAAGAAATAAAAATTTTTGAAGGATATTTATGCAAATTATTCAAGCAAAAAGCCTACAAATATTACTTGTTTTAAATGTGGAAGAATAGGACATAAATCATACACATGTCTTATTAACAAATATGCAAACACAAAAAAATATGGGTTCCAAAAGGAACCATTCTGACTAACCTGAAAGGACCCAAGAAAGCTTGGGTACCTAAGACAGAAACTTGATCTGTGCTTGCAGGTGTGTCTAGCATCCCAAGAAGGAAACAGGAAATGGTATCTTGACAGCGGATGCTCGAGACACATGACTGGTGATGAATCACAATTCATCACGCTTGATGCTAAGGATGGAGGGATGGTCACCTTTGGAGATAATGGCAAAGGAAAGATCATCGGGATAGGTAACATTGGTATCACTCCCTCCAAATACATTGAGAATGTTTTACTTGTTAAAGGTTTAAAGCATAACTTACTTAGCATTAGTCAATTCTGTGATAAAGGGTATAAAGTAAGTTTTGAATCATCTGTATGCATTGTGACGAGTCCTATTAACGATGGCATTAAATTTATAGGACATAGGCATGGCAATATTTATATGGTAGACTTGAATGATTTAACTAAATTAGACATGCAATGCCTAGTTTCCTTAAATGCTAAAATAAATGAGACTAGTTGGCTGTGGCATCGTAGACTTGCACATATTAGCATGCATTCTCTTTCAAAATTAATCAAAAAGGATTTAGTTCTCGGTTTGCCAAAATTGAATTTTGAAAAGGATAGAATTTGTGATGCATGCCAATTAGGTAAACAAACTAGAGTATCATTTAAATCCAAAAACACTATTTCAACTTCTAGACCTTTAGAGCTCTTACATATGGATTTATTTGGACCAACTAAAATCACTAGTCTAGGAGGAAAACGATATGGATTTGTATTAATTGATGATTACTCTCGTTTTACTTGGATTTTCTTTTTAGCTCACAAAAATGAAACTTTTCAAATTTTCACAAAATTTCATCGAAAAGTCACTAATGAAAAAGGGTTTTCAATTCAAAATATTAGAAGTGATCATGGAACAGAATTTGAAAATCATGACTTTGAAAATTTTTGTGATGAAAATGGAATTGGCCACAACTTCTCTGCTCCTAGGACACCCCAACAAAATGGGGTAGTTGAAAGGAAAAATAGAACCTTAGAAGAAATGGCCCGTACCATGCTCTGTGAAAGCAACCTTCCAAAATATTTTTGGGCGGAAGCTATTAACACAGCATGTTACATTTTAAATCGTGCTTTAATAAGACAATTTTTAAAGAAAACCCCCTATGAACTTTGGAAAGGAAGAAAACCAAATATTGCCTATTTTCATGTTTTTGGTTGCCGATGTTTTGTATTAAATAATGGCAAAGAAAAACTTGGTAAATTTGATGCAAAATCAGATGAAGCAATCCTTCTAGGTTACTCCTCCACTAGTAAAGCATTTAGAGTGTTCAACAAAAGAACCTTAGTAGTTGAGGAGTCCATACATGTTGTCTTTGATGAATCTAACGATCTTCCTTCAAGGAAGAATAAGGGTGTTGATGATGCAGATCCACTAATAGAAGGTATGAAGGAGATCACTCTAAAAGATTCAGCAACTCCAGAAGACAAGGATCAAGAAGATGAACAAAATGAGAAAGGTGAAGAAATTCAAGAACAACCTCAAGGTACAAATGACTTACCCAAGGAATGGAGGTATGTTCACAACCACCCTAAGGAATTAATTATCGGAGATCCTATGCATGGGGTAAAAACACGTTCTTCACTTAGAGATGTACTTAATCATTGTGCTTTTGTATCTCAACTTGAACCTAAAACTTTTGAAGAAGCTGAAAATGATCATAACTGGATTAATGCTATGCAAGAAGAACTCAGTCAATTTGAAAGAAATAATGTTTGGACCTTAGTGAAAAGACCTAAAGATTATTCAATAATTGGCACAAAATGGGTCTTTAGAAACAAATTAGATGAGCATGGAAATGTAATTAGAAATAAAGCAAGACTGGTTGCTAAGGGATATAATCAAGAAGAAGGAATTGATTTTGATGAAACCTTTGCACCTGTTGCTAGATTAGAAGCCATTAGACTTCTACTTGCTTATGCTTGCTTTATGAAATTCAAACTATTTCAAATGGATGTTAAAAGTGCATTTTTAAATGGATATATTTCTGAAGAAGTATATGTAGAACAACCCCCTGGATTTGAAAATCATGCTTTTCCCAATCATGTCTTTAGATTAAATAAAGCTTTATATGGTCTAAAACAAGCACCTAGAGCATGGTATGAAAGGCTAAGCAAATTTCTACTAAATAATGGTTTCTCAAGAGGCAATGTGGATACAACTCTATTTATTAAAAGAAACCAAAATGATATGCTAATTATACAAATTTATGTTGATGACATAATTTTTGGGTCTACTAATGAATCCCTTTGTCAAGACTTTGCTAAGCTTATGCAGGGAGAGTTCGAGATGAGCATGATGGGAGAACTCACCTTCTTCCTCGGACTCCAAATCAAACAATCAAAAGAGGGAATCTCCATCACCCAAAGCAAGTATACCAAGGAACTACTCAAAAGATTTGGAATGGAGAACTGCAAACCAATTGGCACACCAATGAGTCCCTCATGTAAGCTTGACAAGGATGATGAAGGTAAAAGCGTAGACTTAAAATACTATAGAGGTATGATTGGCTCATTATTATATTTAACTGCAAGTAGGCCTGATATCATGTTTAGTGTTTGCTTATGTGCAAGATATCAATCTAATCCTAAGGAATCTCATTTGAATGCTGTTAAAAGAATCCTTAGATACTTAAATGGTACACAAACTATAGGGTTATGGTACTCTAAGGACTCACAAATTAATTTGTTAGGATATTCTGATGCTGATTTTGCTGGATGTAAATTAGATAGAAAAAGCACAAGTGGAACTTGCCAATTTCTTGGAGTTAACCTAATCTCATGGTTTAGCAAGAAACAAAATTCGGTGGCACTGTCTACGGCTGAGGCCGAATACATTGCAGCCGGAAGTTGTTGTGCTCAAATCTTGTGGATTAAGCAACAACTCGAAGATTTTGGAATCAAACTTAATGAAACACCAATAAAATGTGATAATACAAGTGCTATAAATCTATCTAAAAATCCAATACAACACTCAAGATCTAAACATATTGAGATAAGACATCATTTCATAAGAGAACATGTTCAAAACAAAAATATAATTCTTGAATATGTTTGCACTGAAAATCAATTAGCCGATATCTTTACAAAGGCCCTTAGTGAGGAAAGATTCTGTGAAATTAGGAGAAATCTAGGAATTCTAGATCCATTTATCTGAAATTTCTCAAGAATAGATGTCAAAAACTCTTAGAGCTCAATTTTCAACATCTATCCTGGTTCCAAAAGCTCAGTTTTATCACTCTAAAAACTTATCATTGAGCAAAATTCTTTCTCCCAAAATTTTGAATTTTTCTGGAATTTATTTGCATTTTTCCTGATTTTCTGAACTTCATGAGTCGACCCCCATGAGTCGACTCAATGGCAAACTTGTAAATCCCACCAACTTCCATCGGGTTCATTGTTTTTAAAACGGGAAACCTTGTTTATGAGACGACTCATCTTCTCGTCGTCTTCCTTCCGAAAGCCGTCCTCTCCAACTCTTTTTGCTCCAAATCCAAGGATCAATTCTGAGGCAATTCTCCCTCCTCCTCTCCACCAAAAATCGCCTCCTTGAAAAGAATTTTTCTGTGCTTTCTCGCAGTATTAGGCGCGGGTGGAACGTGCCCTAGAACTTCACCGTTCATTCAAAATCCACTTCTTTTCTCCACCAAAATTCTTCTTTACTCTTTTGTGATCCCTCCTCCACTGAATTCAAGTCTTCTTGTCTGCTACCTTATTGGATATGGCTCCAAAGATGAAACTTCCCCAAAGAAGGAAATCAATCCGAGAGCCTGAGGAAATTGTCCGAAAGAAAAGGCATGCTCAGTCTTCCACTGTTCCCAATCCAGTTTCAGTACCTGCTCAAGGTCCCTCTCAACCCTCCATAAGCCCCAGTGTAAATCTTCTTTCTGATAGAAAAGTAGAAACCGGGAAAAATATAGATTTTCGGTTCTTTGAGAAAGAAGGCTTTACTTTTGCTACCAAGATCAAAAATCAAGGATGGGAACTTTATTGCTCTCTTAAGGAAGTCACCTATGTTGATCTAGTCAGAGAGTTCTACCAGAACCTAAATTATGGAAACGGGTCTGTGACTTCAACTGTAAAGGAGATTGACATCTGTTTGGATTCTAGGATATTGGGAGAGATACTTCAGTTGCCTAGTGAAGGATACTCATATATGGAACTCCCAATTAAAGAAGAAGGGATCAGAATTATCTTAGGAGAAGATTTTTCAGGAAGTTTAAACAAATTGGAAGCAAAGCTACTGTCCATTGAGATGAGGGTCCTGCATCAGATTGTGACAAAACTATTCTTTCCTAGGAGTGGTAGACATGACTTACTATCTGGCAGAGATGTATGTGTCATGTTTCATATCATCACTCAGACCCCCCTAAACCTCCCTACACTTATGATAGAGGCCATGAGAGAAACTTTGAACAGATCCAAGGCACACTTGCCTTATGGTATGGCCCTTACTAGAGTTTTTAGGAGGTTTGGAGTTAGCTGTGAGGGGGAGACACCTACCAAGCTCTCACATGTGGACACTTTCAACCAACACAGCCTACACCGAATGGGAATTACAAAGACTGTTGGTGGTTGGATCAAGGGCTCTGAAGAAAGAGCTGAGGAGAGAGCTGAGGAAAGAGCTGAAGACAGAACTGAAGGCAGAGTAGAAGAAGAAGGTCCATCTTCTCCTGTACATGATTTCAGGGCAGCTTCACCAGATACCCAGTTCATTCATGATACTGAGGCTGGCCCTTCTGAGTTTACTAGGATGCCCACACCAGTGTATCAGCCAGAGAGCAGAGCACCTCATTCAGAGTTCAGACTGGCTGACGATCAGATCGAGCATATATCTCAGCGTGTGGCTTCTTTGTTGTCTAGCCAGTGGAGTAGTACTTCTTTTGCACCTGGAGCTACTTCTTCTGATCAGACCATTACTCCCCACATCTCCACTATATTTCAGATGATTTCAGATCAGTCCGTCAGGATACAGCAGCTTGAGGATACAGTCTGGAGACTTACTGGCAGAGTTCTTGACTTGCAGGGGCAAGTCCTTGCATTGGCCCATCCCCAGCCACAGGAGTCTACCATTGAGGTCACAGACCTCACTGCAGAGGCTGGCAGGCTCAGAGGAGCACTAGAAGGTGGATATGAGCTACTGAGGAAAGAGATCAGAGGATCGAGTGAGCATGCTACCACCCAGTTCACTGCTCTACTTCAATCTGTTTCCAGAGCACTGAACGTCCTTGATTCTATCAGACTCATGGTATCAGCCCTAGCATCTCAGCATTCTCAGCCACCTAGTTCATCTCGTTCTCCTGCTCGTGCCATCACCTCCACTCGTGGCAGAGGCAGACGGGGTAGAGGACGCACTTCTGATCCATCATCTCCTCACCCTATATCTGATGACTCTGATCATTGACTTATCTAGATCTTAGGAGTTAGTATCTTGTTCTAGGATCTATACCTTGGGGCCATGTATTGACATTTAGCTGGTTGAATTTTATGAAACAATTATGATATTAATGGAATCATCTTTTTCCTATATTTCTACCTCTTTGTAATGATTATATTTTGGTTATATTTCAATCTCCGATACATCTATTGAAATATTATCTTCTCCTTGTTGTTGTTTGCTATTGATAATTGCTATATTAAGGGGGAGCAAACATCCTTGAAAAACTCTAAAGAGGAAGAAATTAAAGAATATTTTCAGAAAAGGAAAAGAAAGAGTTAACTATGTTTGATGATGTCAAAAAGGGGGAGAAATTAAAATTAAACAAAAATTGAAATTAGACAAAAGCAAAACCCTAAATTATGAGAAAAAGGGGGAGAAATTAAATTAAAACAAATATTGAAGAAATTAAACAAATATTGGAGAAATTAGACAAAAACAAGGATTGAAAGATTAAACAAAACTTTGAGAAATTTTGGTATCGAAATTTGGTATCAGACAGAGAAATTTGGTATCAGACAGAACTTTAATCCATCAAAAGCAAAATCATGAGTACAATGCAAATAAGTATTTTTTATATATATGCTCTGATATTCAAACTTGCTTTTGAAATTTTACTCACCTTGAGACATCAATAAGAAATTTGTTTTACTCTGATACATCCTACAATTTCTTTCAACTTGATCTGATACATGATAACATTTGATCCGATACAGTGTGAAGGTTTCTCTAAAATATTATAACATTTGCTCTAATACTGTATGAAATTTTCTCTGATACATTAAAAAAAAAAATTTTCTTGCTCTGATACATTATAAAATCTTTTCTGATATCATTGTAAAAATTATTTTTGCTCTGATACATAGAAAAAGTTATTTATCTTCTCTTGCTCTGAAATATCTTGAACTCAAAATGATCTAATACCCTTTTCAAATCTTTAAGAAAATGGACAAACTATTTTTGCATTTATATTACATCCAAAAGAATCATACTCTTTTCAAGCATATACACCCATAATGGATTCTTTTGAAATTAATGCATTAACATAAATATTTTTGTTCATATGTTTTGTCATCATCAAAAAGGGGGAGATTGTTGCTCCTAGATTAATTTTGATGATTACAAAGCAGATTGAAGGGATACAATCAATTGAAAAAGTCCTTATGCTCTTCAAGGGCAAAATCGTAATTTCACTAAAATCCTGATTTGATAGTACCATTTGGTAGAACAAATGATTTGAAATCTATTGGTGAAAATTTATTGTGTTGGACTAATATTTTGAAGTTATGAAGGTTTGAAGTGCATGAGTCGACTCATGAGTCAACTCATGGCACTATGAGCTGAATGGCACGAAAAAATTCCCATGGCACGCTGGATTTTTGGCTTGGCACGACCTGTGAGTCGACTCATGAGTCGACCCACAAGGCATGAGTCGACTCATGAGTCGACCTCTGCTGATTTGAGCCGAAAAATCCAGAAATCAGATCTTCTGGTCTGTTGCAACAGAAGTCGACTCATGAGTCGACTCCTGAAGCATGAGTCGACTCATGAGTCGACCCCTGCGACGGGAAATGTCAGCAACGGCTATTTTTTTGCCCATTTTAATTGCCATTTATGCTTCCTAAAAATCCTCTAACGGCTCTTTATCTGCCTAAATTGTTTTCTCTTGCTACTAATGCCATAAAATGCTTAAAATGGTGAAAGGAAATTGCAGATTAAATAGCAGATCAAATTGCAAAGAAAAAGTGGTGGAAATCGGGAGATCAAACGTGAGATCAAAAGAGAAGAAAGGATCCTAAATCTGAGATCAACGAAATATTCCAAGAAGAAGAGAGAGGATCCACAATATTCAAGAGAGTTTGTGAAAAAGAAAGCAAGAGCATTCAAAGAGAGAATCTTTCAAGTCGATTGTTTTCAACCTTGATCTAGGATCGTTCAAAGCTTTCAAGGATCTTCAATCAACAATCAACCTCTTCTCAAGCGTTCAACCTGTTCATTCATCTTGAGAAAATCTGAAAAAGGGGTTCTTCATTTGAGTAAAGCTTTATTGTTATATTTGCTCATTTAAGGAGCTGTTTTTGTATTCATCTGTGCTCTAAATATTCTTACTCTTTGTGAGTTTTTGCTCTTGTTTTTGGAGGATTTCCAAAACAAGGAAAGGTTAATCCGAACCTGAAATCGGAGTGTTTTGGGTTTGCTTGTACCCGGGAAACAAGTGTTCTAGCTTGGGATAGCTAGGGTCGGAGTTTCCGACGTCTTGTTTTCTAGCTTGGGATAGCTAGTGTCGGAGTTTCCGACGTTTTGTATTCGGGTTGAAATACAAAGGATAGTGGATTAAAATTCTCAAGTGGGATCTTGGGGAGTGGACGTAGGTGCAAGGTTAGCACCGAACCACTATAAATCCTTGTGTTTGTGGTGTGCTTTATCGCTTTATCTTATTTCTTTATTATATCCTTGCAATACTGCTTTAGTTAACTAATATTGATTTAAAAGCCATTGTTTTGTTCTTCATAAGTTATCTGTTGGGCTTAAAATTTTTAGAAACCCAATTCACCCCCCCTCTTGGGTTGCATAGCTGGGCAACAAA
>NC_025996.2:123207750-123348480 GCF_000442705.2 Elaeis guineensis | reverse complement strand
GTATAAACACATAAGGATGGCTTAGCATCTCTATTATTTGTCCCCAACTGAAGAGAACTCGACTCCGATGAGTCATAATGCTGGTATGACTTCAAAAAATCAAGATCGAGATGATGAAACTCTTTTTCAATAATCCAAGTAGCATCAAAGATAGGACGTCCCTTTCAGTGGATCAGGTAGCATTGGAATCCACCACATGTTGAACTCACAATCTCATCCTTAATGACATCCTCATTCTACTCTCAGACTGACTGATGAACTGACGAAAGCGTAGGGATAGGCATAGAAAAAGTCTGACCTCCATCCATAGAAATACCTGCAAACATTTTGGGAGGCTCGAAAGTACCTCGATAAGAAAACAAATCTTCCACATTGAAAACAGGGCTAATAGTCATATAAGAAGGTAAATCAAGCACATAAGCATTAGGTTCCAGTTTATGAATGATACGAAAAGGTCTAGAAGCTCTAGCATACAATTTTTGAAAAAATATTTGGGATAACACTCAGGACGCACACGCACCATTACATAATCACCCTCATTAAAATCTTAATTTCTACAGTGAACATCAATAGCAAGTTTATAAGTCTCATTACTCATTACAATCTTATGTCTGATTTCAGCATGAAGGTCTCGAATATGATGAGCAAAGGATTCTGCAGATTCAAAAGGCTGAAAATCATAAGATAAGGGCACAAGGTCAATGGGTTGGCGAAGGGCTAAACCATGGACAATCTAAAAGGAGACTTACCAGTGGTCCTATTAACAGAGTTGTTATAGGAAAACTCAGTAGTAGGTAACAACAAGTCCTAGTTTCTAAATTTTTCTTCCATAAGGCATCTAAGCAAATCCCCTAGACTATGATTAACAACCTCAGTCTGTCTATCAGTTTGAGGATGAAAAGCAGATGAAAACTTTAAAGTTGTCTCAAACAATTTCCAAAGGGTCTTCCAAAAATAGCTTACAAACTTGACATCTCTATCAGATACTTTAGAAGAAGGTAAGCCATGCAATCGAGCAACCTCGTGGAAGAATAGCTTGGCCACATGTGAGGCGTCGTTGTCTTTGCACAAGGTATGAAATGGACCATCTTAGAAAATCTATCTACAACAACTAAGATGGAATCATGACCTCTAATAGTCTGAAGTAGTTTGAGAATAAAGTCCATGCTAAGGTCTTGCCAAGGTGTGTGGAACAGGCAATAGTGTGTACAAACCAGTATGTCTTTTCCTAACCTTAGCTAATTGACAAGTGCGACACTGGGACACAATCTGAACAACATCTTTCTTTAAAAAGGGCTAATAAAATCGATCCTCTAATATGGCTACAGTCTTATCACGCCCAAAATGACCAACAAGACTACCAGCATGCAGCTTTCACACAATAAAATCTTTAAATGAAGTACGAGGAATGCATAGCCTAAAACCTCTAAACAAGTAACCATCTCAGATGAGAAAATCTATGTAGTCACGATGATTCCCATCAATAATCTCCTGATATATAAGTCTAAAATCAGGATAAGTGGTGTACTCATCCTTCAATCTTTGAAATCCTACCATCTGAGCACTTATAGTATGCAAGAGATGTACCACTCGACTAAGTGCATCAGATGGCTTGTTCTCAACTCCTGGATGATGGTTAAGAATAAATGTATATTTCTGAAGAAACTCAATCCATCGGGAATGTCTGGCACTTAATTTTTTCTATGAGTTCAAGTACTTGAGTGCATGATGATCAGAGTACAATATAAATTTTTGAGATAACAAGTAATATATACCTCCAGTGCCTTAGGGACTATACAATAGTATAAAATTTCTTATCATAGGTGGAATATCTCTGGTTAGCTTCATTAAGTTTTTCACTGAAATATGCGACTAGATATCCCTCTTGACTCAAAACACCTCCAATGCCTACTCCAGATGCATCACAAGCAACTTCAAAGAGTTTAGAAAAGTCAGGATGTCTCAAAATGGGTGCCTAGTCATCTTTTGCTTGATCATCCTAAAGGCTATGCATGCAGCGTCAGTCTATTTAAATTCTCCTTTTTTCATACTATCAATGATGGGAGCCACAATGGTACTAAAACCCTTAATGAATTGCCTATAGAAGGTGGCCAACCCATGAAAACTACGAACCTCAGAAAGAATCTTTGTTCAGGCCACTCTCTAATAGCTCTCACTTTCTCGGGGTTAGCTGTAATATCTTGCATCATGACAATGAATCCTAAAAAGGCAACTTGAGTTTGCATGAAAGAGCATTTTCTGAGATTGACATAATTTTTTTGCTCTTAATGTCAAAAAAATATGACGAATTTGATTCAAATACTCTTTTTTGGTCTCATTATAGATCAAGATGTCATCAAAATATACCACCAAGAACTTGCCTATGAATGGCTTTAAAACCTGAGTCATAGCCCTCATGAAAATACTAGGAGCATTAGATAATCCAAAAGGCATAATTAACCACTCATACAGGCTATCTTGAGTTTTGAAGGCAGTCTTCCATTCATCTTCCAATGTAATCTGGATTTGGTGGTATCCCTGGTGCAAATCAATCTTGGTGAACCATTTAGCTTGACCAAAAGGTCCAACATGTCCTCCAACCTAGGTATGAAAAATCTGTACTTGATGGTGATCTTATTGATGGTGCGACTATCAACACACGTTCGTCAAGAGCTATCTTTTTTAGGAGTCAATAGAGTAGGAATAGCACAGGGACTAAGGCTAGGCTAAACAAAGCCTTTCTCCAAAAGTTCGTCAACATGCTGGTTGATCTCTGCTCTTTCTTTAGGATTCATCCTATAATAAGGCAAATTGGGTAGTTGGGATCCTAGGATCAATCAATAGCATGCTGTATGTCCTTATTGGTGGTAACTCACTAGGAAGTTCCTCAAGTGTTACATCTTCAAATTCATGCAATAACTGGTTGACCTCTGAGAGAAGGTCAACTCATGACTGAGACAGCCCTTGTGAAATCTCTTTGGCTATCAAACCTAAGACAATTCCTGATTTCTTGCCCTCTTTCTCAAATTCCCTATGAGTCAAACGATGGAGGTATTTCTTTCCAACCCATTGAGAAAAGAAAGGACTCAAATCATGTGCACTAGGAGAACTCGAAGAGCTACTGGATATCTGAGTCCTACATGCCATCTTCTTATCCAACTCAGAGGATTTGGTAAGCTAAAGCCATATGGTTTTACCTTTAAACCTCAACACATAAGTGTTGTCTCACCTACAATGAGTAACATTTAGATCATATAGCCAAGGTCAACCTAACAAGACATGGGATACATCCATTGGAAGGATATCACACCAAATTTTATCCGAGTAATCACCCATCTGTAGGGAACCTAAACATCCCTCAGTAACTGGCAAGGAAGTCTTGTCAACCCATGCTACTCTAAAGGGTTGGGGGTGGGGTTCAAGCTGCAACTTTAGCTTTTCAAGAGCTGACTTTGAAACTATATTCATGCAACTCCCTCCATCAATGATGACTTTGCACACTGCATCCCCACATTTTACATAAGTATGAAAAATGCAAGTGCGCTTCCATTCATCGATGCTTATTGTGGTAGACAAAATACATCTCTCGACCCATAAAATTTGTTACTATTTCTTGTCCGCCTCATTATCATCTTCATACTTGGATACATGCTCCTTAGCCTCAAAATCATGGATGTCATCCTCAGTTGGCATGTTTCCAATATCATGATCTAAAGTCAGAGTAGATGAGGACATCAGACTGCAATATGACCCTTACCATGACAATTATGGCACTCAATGTTAGAGATATTGTGGCGAGGGTTGGTAACACTAGCATCTCTACCTGGATACGTTGAGGTCCTCTGAGTAAACTGTTACTTCTCCTAAAAGCAATGGAGCCAGAAAAAGTACTCTTAGTGACTCTAGACTGAGATGACTCCCGACTTGGGAAGTCATGCACCTCTGAATGGACATTTTGTAAAACTTCTCAATCTTTAAGGCCTTGTGATAGGCCTCCTCAAGAGAATCAGGTGAATAAAGACTAATCTCTCTTTTGATTTCTGCCTTAATCCAGTGATAAATTGAGTGACCAACACCCATGGTTGCTTATCGATATACATCTGATGAGCAGTTTCTTAAACTTAGACAAGTATTCAGTCATACTAGAAGATAGTTGTCTAAACGTAAGTATTTGTTCTCTCAGTTGAGCCCTATAATATGTGGAAATATATTTATCTCTCAATCTCTCTTTCATTTCAACCCATGAGTCTATAGGATCTCATCCTAGATGTACTAGGTTCATCTATACTCCATTCCAATACCTCTTGGCAGAGCCAACGAGTTTCATTTTGGCAAAGTGAGCTCGTTGACTATCGATCATATCATACCACTCAAAGAAATCTTTCATGTCTGCTAATCAATCTAAGAAGTATTGGGATCTAGCTTGCCATCAAACTTAGGGGCCTCAATCTTTACCCTCTTAGTGATATCCCCTAAATTATCAGGATAATATCCATGTTGGTTGTGGTGATATTGAGGAGGAAAGTGTCTTTGCGGTCTCTCATGATTTCCATCATGGTGCCTAGCATGAAAATTTTAAGGCTGGGGTGGGCTCCTAGGTCATCCTCTAGGCAAGGTTCCTCCTCTTCTATGTGTTCTAACTGAGGTGGGAGTTCCTTGTGATAAGCAACTTGAGGGAGATTTATAGTAGGGGCAAATCTCCTTCCAACATGTGGTGTTCTATCCCCCTCCCCCCATTAAATAGTAGGAGTCCTAATGTGGTGCAATGGAGGAACGACGGGAGTCGATAGCAAGCTTGGGTTTTCATCTGAATTTCTATGAGGTGATGCCTATAACTTGTGCTACCAACATACTCAATATTTGGAGAAACTGGAGAGTTATCCTCAGAGTGACATTTGCCTAAAGCAACTTATAATTGGAAAAATTGTTTAGTCATCTCTTCTCGAAATTGATCCATGGTTGCTTGAAAAGTATCGATTTATGTTCAAGGTATCAACCCACTTGTCCAATGCATCTTGGGCATCGGAGAGATCTCATGTGGTCATGGTAACTCAATAATATATAGTTTGAGAAGTTTGGGTAAAAAGATGAAGGCTGGATTTTGGACTCAAATTGCAATGAGTAATAATTCTCCAACCACTATACTGTTTTTGCAAAAATCATGAAATTAATGACAGCAACTATGTGAGGTGATATGCGATTTTTTTTCAACAAGTAGAAAGAAGGAATCCTAAAAATCTAAGTGAATATGATGCAAGTTAGCAGGAATTTGAATGAAAGAGAGACAGATAAATTTTAGTGGTTTACTTGGACCCCTTTGCATTCACCAATTTACCAACTAATATAGAATTAGTCACAAATCTTAAGTATGGAGAAAATGCACCTTACGTCGGAGTTTCAAGGATCCAAAAGTGCATACTTTCTTGAGATAGTTTTTTTTTTTGCCTGTTGGATTCGGATTTGAAGCCTTAAACTGGTTGGATCCGGATCTGGTTGTGGGTACAGATCTGGATCTGAGTTCTGATCAGCTTGAAGAGCAACGATGGCAGTAGCAAGGGAAGAGAGTGGGCCTTCTAGGTGCGACAAGGGTCTAAGACGTCGATGATCAGTGGTGGAGGCTTGGATTCTGGTGGTGAAGGAATGATGGATACTTTTTGAAATTGATGATGGTGATGGCAAGGGCTATTGATGATTCCGATGGTGGCAAGGGCTCCAAATTTTGTGGTAGCGATGGCAGTGAGTTGTTTATGTGAAGAAAATAATGGTTGTAGATTGTAGTTGGCTTTGATACCAATTGACGCAGAATCGAGACAGACGAAGGAGAGGAAGAAGATAGGTAGTAGAGCAAAGAAAAAAAAATTTAGGAGGAGCACTCAAAGAAGATAGATAGAAAACTCTTGCAAAATACTTTAATTCTCATTCATTCATAACATTATGGTAATGTCTTACAAGCCCGTATTTATAGGCTTACAATCTCATAATTGAAAGTAGCAAATTAAGCAACTCATCTTAATAAAATAAGAAATACATATAGAATCTTATAAATAAAAAAAAACTAAAGTAAATCAAATCAGTATTAAAAGAAAATTCTAATCAAAGGATTTCACATCAAATCAGCAAATTTGAGGAAATTCTAATCAAATCAAGATTTCATATCAAATCACTAATGTAAGAAAATCCTAATCAAATTAAGATTGCAAATGAAATTAACAATTTTGAGAAAATCCTAATCAAATCAGGATTACAAATTAAATCAGCAATTTGAGGAAATCTAATCAAATTAGGATTTCAAATCAAATCACCAATATAAGGAAAGCCTAATCAAATCTGGATTTGTGCAAACGTCTATGGTAAACATGTAAGGGTGGCTTAAGATCTCCATCACTCGTCTAACCTAGAAGCGAGCAATGTTCGATTAGAGCGAGGAATGTGAACAAAGCTTTCAGGAGTTAAAGCGAAGGTTGGTATCTACTCTAACTATCATCTAGTTTTGGAGGTTTCACCATTTATAGTGATGTCTTCAAGAAAGGGTTGGATTGTGTGCTAGTGCAAAATGATAAAATGATGGCCTATGCCTCTAGACACCTGAAGCCCCTTAAGCAGAACTATCCAACACATGACCTCGAGTTAGTAGTTATAGTGTTCACTTTAAAAATTTAGTGACATTACCTATATGGAGAGCCATGTTAGATTTTCACCAACCACAAAACTTGAAGTACTTATTTACTCAAAAGGAGCTAGACATGAAGTAAAAAAGAAGGCTTGAGTTGCTAAAAGACTGATTTAAGTATTAAATACCATCTTGAAAAAGTCAATGTGGTTGCAAATGCTCTCAGTAGGAAGTCAGCAATGGGCACAATGGCATTGCTTACTACCCAAGGCCAAATTCTAAAGGATCTATAAAAGATGCAGATCAAGGTGATTGCCAATGATGCAAAGAGTTTGTTAGTGAATTTGATGGTGCAACCAACATTAATAGTGAGAATAAAGATTGCCAACAAAATGGTGCCTGTTTATGTCAGCTCAAGGAAGATGTAAAGGAGGGGTTGCGACCTAAGCTTAAAATTCTCTTGGTTGGTACTCTATGATTTAGGAACATATAGTGTGTATTAAGAGATCCTGAGTTGAAGAGAGATTTTGGAGGAAGCTCACAAATCTCATTTCTCTTTTCATCCTGGTAGCACAAAGGTGTACAGGGATTTATGGTAGCACTTTTTGTTGAATGATATGAAGAGAGAAATAGCTAGATTTGTTGCTCAATGCTTAAAATGTCAGTTGGTGAAAGCCGAATATCAAAGGCCTACTAGATTGTTGGGGCCATTATAGATACTGAAATGGAAATGGGAACATATCACCATAGGTTTTGTCACTAGAGAACAGCTAACAAAAATGATGCAGTGCGGGTAATTATAGATTGGCTCACAAAATCAGCTCACTTCTTACCCTTCAAGGTTTGTGCTCCACTTGATAAACTGGCAATTTATATTGGTGAAATCATACATCTACATGGTGTGTCGGTAAGAAAAGTATCCGATCAGATCCATGATTTATGTCTAGATTTTGGAAGATATGCAAGATGCCATGGAACTGAATTGAAGCTTCGCATTACTTTCATCCTCAAACTGATGGCCAATCAGAGGGGACAATTTAGACTTTAGAAGACATGTTGAGGGTTTGCATGGTTGATCTTGGAAGCTATTGGGATGACCATATGGTTTTAGTGGAATTTGCTTATAATAATAGACATCATTCTAGCATCAAGATGGGACCTTATGAGGCCCTTTATGGAAGGAAGTGCAGGTCTCCTTTGCATTGGGATGATATTGGGGAAAAGAAGTTAGTAGATCTTGAGTTAGTCCAAATTTTCAAAGAAAAAATTTTGTTGATCAAGGAAAGACTCAAGATAGTGCAAGATAGGCATTGGGCAGACAAAAAAAGGCATGGAGTTTTGAACTGGTAACTTTGTTTCCTTGTAGGTTTCCCCTTCAAAAGGTGTCATGAGATTTGGAAGATATAGTAAGCCAAGTCCTTGCTACATTGGGCCTTTTAATATTTTGGATAGAGTTGGAGATGTTGCTTACAAATTAGCCTTGCTGCTAAAGCTATCCAAGGTGCATAATGTTTTCATGTTTCTTTAATGAGGAAGTACGTTCCAAATTCGAGTCATGTAGAGTATGAACCATTGCAAGTTGAAGAAGATTTGACCTACGAAGAATTCCTATACGAATCATGGATCACAAAGAGCAAGTTTTGAGATGACACATTATTCCTTATATGAAGATTTAGTGAAGCAACCAGTCAGAAAGAAAGGCAACTTAGGAACTTGAGGATGAAAGGCGAGCAATGCATTTGTAGCTTTTTGAAGGCTCAAGTATGCAAATTTTGAGGGTGATTTTTTTTTATGGAGGGGAGAATGTGAGAGCCTAGTCAAACTGAGTGATGGTCCCATGGACCGTCTCATGATTTTCTCACCCCCCCCTCCCCAGTTGTTTTTAGTTGGGGACGGATCTAGAGCATCATGATGAAGAAGAAAAAAGGGGCAAATGAAGACCCTTGGACCATTGTGACTGCTGGAGCCTTACTCCTAGTTTTTTTATGGCCAATCTCTTTGCTGGCGAGCTTCCAAATTGGGAAGGCTGGTTTGAGGAAGTTGAAAGTCAACTAACCTTCGACTTATTTCTCCCTTTCCCCCTCTTAAATCTCTCTCCACTAATCTTCCCCTTCCTCTATCTCTATTCTCCTCTTCTCTCTCTTTCCTCCTATCTCTTCCTTTGCTTGGGCTCACCATGCCTTGTCCTTGTGCCACTAGATTTGTGATCATCGTGCCTTGTCAGAGGAAGGTATCAACCACCGAACTCCTCCCTTATTATCTTCCTTGCTTGATTTTCCTTCTTGTAGCTAGAAGCTGACAAAATATTGTCAATAAATTGTCTTAAATCCTTTGTTTTTTATACTGATTCCCATGCTTCTCCCTCATCTTGGTTGCTGTTGGCAATAGTTCCTATCACCTTGACCTATAGCTACTCTGCCTAGACCCCTTCTATCGTCGATCCTTTAGCCATAGCCACTATTGGCCCCTGAGGTCTCTTCCCCTTTCTCTATTCCTAGGAGGGGTGGACTCATGCCCACCTCTTCGCTAGAAAAAATGGGAAGAGAGAACAAATAAAAAGAAAGAGAAGAAAAGGAGAGAATATGAATGAAAAAGAGAGCTAGAAGAGAGAGAATAAAAAAGGAGAGAGAAAATAAAAAAAATTATGAAGAGATGCATCCTCTAATTGATGTTTTTCTCTATACCTAACTCATAATCTTGTTCTTCTCTATGTGCCCATTAGATGGACTCCAATAGAGGGTCCTAGACTAGCATTGCAGAGATCGCTTGGATCGATCTTTCCCACCTCTCTTTTCTGGTTGCATTTAAAATCAAGTCTATTTCAGTCCCCTAGAACTTCTTGTTTCATATTTAGAGTGAATGTAAATTAATTTATTTTTTAAATAGCTTTTGATAGGTGCAACCGATTTGCCCATCTGAACCTAGCGATATTTGGGCGAACCAAAGTAAGTGATCCTAGCATAAATCTTATTAATTTTGAGTTATTAATTAATTTCAAGTATGAAATTATGAATTATGACTAGCGCTCCATTTTCTTAAAAGTTTAGGATCTAGCATATGATTGTGAATAATTTATGTTTTAGGCCAAACAATGTTGTTATTGAATATTTTACTATGAAGAATTTATACATAAATTGTGATCATGAAAAGTTTCATGTCACTTTGAAAATGATACATTTGGCCTATTGTGCATTTTAAATTTTTATAATGTCATTTTGTTCCTTTCAACCTATTTGTATGGGTATGACTTATGAAAAATATGAAATCTTTTATAAGCTCTTAGGTAGATATGACCAATTGACCACCCCTATGGGGCCAATCGACATCTTGGAGTTAGCATCCAACAAATACAGTCTGCTACTAATAGGTTAAATTTGGTAATGAAAAAAACCATCATATCTTATTGATTATAAAAATGGCCTTATCATGAGTTATAGTGACCATAACATGAAAAATCTATAGGCATTATTTCAATAGAAAATATGGGTAAATTAAGGTTCGCTATACCGGTACTAGCATCAAACTGGTTAGCGGCGATATGATTCAGTACCATTCTGTATGGGGCTCGGATTGATACAATAGGGCAAAGGAAGAAGGAAAGAGAAGAAAGAGAGAGAGGTAGAGAGGGAAGGAGAGGAAAAAGGGAGACTTCGGAGGCTGTCAGAGATCTATCGAGGCTGCCAGAGGGCCATTGCACCCATTGGAGTGTCGTTAAGGAGGGGGAGAGAGAAGAAAGATAGGAAAAGGGAGAGAGGGAGGGGGTAGTGAAGGAGAGGGGAGAGGGAGAGAGCCTTCAGAGGCTCAACTTCATCCGATATTGTTAAAATAAAAAAAAAATTGATTCTTAAGTGAAGTTGACAATGGTGTTGTGGACTTCACCTAATATAAAAAAAATATAGCAAAATAGGGGCATCCACCTTTGTTTTGATTGGATGCCTCTGGCTTGGAGGCTCTTTCTCCCTTTCCCTCCTTCCCCCTTTCTTTCTCTCTTTTCCTCTCTTATCTTTTCCCTCCCCCCTCCTCATCGGCACTCCCATGGGTGCAGTGGCCCTTCAACAGCCTCAGTGGGCCTTTGGAGGCTTTCTCCCCTCTCCCTCTCCCTCTCCTTCTCTCCCCTTTCTCTCTCTCTAATCCTCTCTTTCTGCTCCCTCTCTTCTCCTTGCCAGTGTTTCATTTTGAATGCCAGAATCATCCCGATTGGATACTAGTACGGTTTGGCACACCCGAACTGGGCAATTCGAGATGATTCTATCGGCCATGGTGTAAATGGCATGATGACTATGAATATTTTAAATTGCACTCAAATTTAACTTATATGATTACATTACTGTGATTTGTGCTTGTATGATTGCATTACCGTGATACGATTTGTTATATGTTTATGCAATGCCTTATTTTATCTTAAAAGTTACTTTCTAAGTGGTGATCAATGGAGAGAAGAGAAAGAAATTATCTTAAAGACCTCTCAAAAGGTCTTTATAGGCAACTAGATACAATGTACTTGAATACATACTAGATACAATGTACTAGATACATACTAGATACAATGTACTTGGATACATACAAAATATGGTGAGATCTTAATATATGGTTGTAACCAAATATGATTATAACTATACTAAAAATATAACTATATACTATATTTCTTCTCTAACACTCCTCAAGCTGGATCATATATATCAAACATTCTCAGCTTGGTACATAAAGAAAAAAAATGAGTAAGCCCAAGAGTCTTGGTAAGGATATCAGTCAATTGATCCTTTGATATTGTGTGAGGAGTAACAATCTTTTCTGACAGAATAACATCCCGAATGAAGTGACAATCGACCTCAATATGTTTAGTTTTTTATGAAAGATAGGATTGTTTGTAATATATATAGCAGACTGATTGTCACAATGCATCACCATTGGCTCAGAACAAGATACACCAAGTTCTTCTAACAAAGAATTGACCCACATCATCTCACAAGCTATGTGAGCCATCGCTCTATATTCAGCCTCAGCACTTGAATGGGCCACCATTATTTATTTTTTTATTTTTCTGTGTGACAAGATTTTTTCCAACAAAGATGCAAAAATCTGATGTGGATCTCCTATCACTCATCGAGCCAGCATAGTCAGTATTAGAGTATGCTTGAATTCATAAATATCCATTTCTTTTATGCAAAAAACCTTTTCTTGGGGCTCTCTTAATATAATACAAGATTTTTAACACAGCATCCCAATGACATATCTTAGGCTTCTGCATATACTGACTAACTACCCCCACTGTGAAGGAAATGTCAGGTCTTGTAACTGTCAAATAGATAAGCTTCCCCACTAGTCTACGATACTGAGTGGCATCCTCAAATCATCTCCAGAATCATCAATCTTTGATGGTAATTGAGAATCAATAGGAGTAGAACTTGGTTTACAATCAAGTAAGTTTGTCTCCATCAATAAATCAGTGGTATATTTTTTTTGAGAAAGAAACAGTCCTTGCGACCCATATGCCACTTCAATTTTCAAAAATATTGAGGTTGGCCCAAAGTTTTGGTGACAAAATGATTCTCTAAGTATTCTTTGATCCGAACAACCTCATCATAATCACTACCTGTCAGAAGAATATCATCCACATACACAGCAAGAACAACCAATCCTAAGGATATTTGTTTCACAAAAATTGAGTGATCAGACTTGCTGTAATGAAGTCTAATTTTACCAACTACCTAACAAAACTTGCCAAACCAGGCCCTTGGACTCCGCTTGAGGCCATTGATAGCTTTCTTTAGCTTGCAAACTTTCTCTCCTTGAGCAACATATCTCGGAGGTTGCTCTATATAAACAACCTTAGATAAATCTCTATATAAAAATGCATTACTTACATCCATCTGATGTATTTTTCAGTCCTGATTAATTGCAATGGAGAAGAAAATTCAAACTGAGTTGAGACTAGCAACTAGAGAAAAAGTCTCAACATAGTCAACACCATAGATTTGGGTGTATCCTTTAGCGGCAAGACAAGACTTAAAATGCTCCACAGTGTCATCAAGTTGGTACTTGACCATAAAGATCCATCGACATGCAATGGGATGAACACCGGACAGTGATGATACTAACTCCCAAGTGCCACGACTGACTAGCGCAGCCATCTCTTTATCCATGGCCTATCTCCATTGGAATTAGCCGAGCCTCCTGATAGGTCCTGGAAATAGATATGGAAGATAGAGATCCAATAAAAGATCAAAAAAAGGTAGAAGTTAATCAAAAGTCAGGAGGTAGATATTAGATGCAAAGTACAAGATCGTTTATCCTTTCATAATGCAATGGGCAAATCTGAAAGATGGTCAGCAGGAATCTCAAATGGAGATGACATAGTCGGTGGTGGTAAAGATAGAGCTCTTTTCCTACGATGACTGTAAACTTGCAAAGATGAAGAAGTAGAAGTACTAGAAGGTGGAGCTATGGGAGTACTAGGAGAAGGAGCAATAGGTGGTAGAGAAACACCAGATGACTTGAAAGAGATGGGAAAGAATAGACTGGTCTCAAAGAATGAGATATCAGTAGAGACAAAGTGTTGTCTAAAAAGATGATCATAACATCGATATCCTTTCTGAGTATGAGAATATCCTAGAAAGATACAACGGACAGATTGAGGAGATAATTCATCTCTGCCAGGTCCAAAGAGATGAACGAAACATAGGCATCCAAACACTCATGGGGTGAGTGAGAAGGGATCCATAGAGGGCTAGAGAATGAAAAATAGAGATTTTCTATCCAATATACTTGATGAAGCCCTATTTATAAGATAACATGCTATAAGAACAGCATTATCCCAGTAAGATTTACGTACCTGCATATGAAATATAAGAGTCCATGCCACATCTAAAAGATGTTTATATTTTCTTTCAGCAACTCCATTCTGCTGAGAGGTGTAAGGACCCAAGGTCTGATGTATTATGCCATAAGAAGCACAAAAATTAGAAAAATTATATTGCATGTATTCAGAGGCATTATCAATGCGAAGAACTTTAAGAGATGTAGAAAATTGAGTTTTTATTTCATGATAAAAGTTTTGAAATATAAAAAAGACTTTAGACTGACACTTAAGGAGATACAACTAGATCATCCTAGTATAGTCATCGGCAAAAATCACATAATATCTAAAACCTAATCAAGGCAAGACAGGACTCGGACCCTAGATATCCAAGTGGATTAGCTTAAAGGGAGAAGAACAACGCTTACTAATAGAAGAAAAAAAGGATACTCTGTGATGCTTTCCTAACTGGCAAGCTTCACATTCAAGACTATCCGAAGACCTAGGGAGAAGACCAAGATTCTTCAGGACTTCTGTAGATGGATGACCAAGACGATAGTGCCACTGATAAGGTGAAATGGAAGATGACAACATTGCACAAGTAAGAGATGAAGTACCAGCAAGAAAGTAAACTCTATCCACCTTAACACCACCACCAATCGTCTTCCTCATGCTGAGATCCTGAAAGAGACAATGAGAAGGGTAAAATGTAACTAAGCAGTTTAAGGATTTAACAAGGCATCCAATAAATAACAAATTCAAATGATATTTAGGAGCATATAGGATATCTATAAGAATGAGAGTAGAAAAAATCCTCATAGTATCATGTCCAAGAATAGGAATTGAAGTGCCATCTGCAATAATGACAGATAGCACATGAGACAATGGAGTTTATGTAGAAAAAAGATCTTTGTTATCTGTGACATGAAAAAAAAACCTGAACTAATAACCAGGACATACCAAAAGTGACTGCAGTGCCATGCCAAGAGTAGGAGATACAACTGGTAGAGCTGAAGATGTAGAGGCACCGGTAGACTCAAAAAATTGCTTGTAGTCAGCCTGTGGGATCAGAACCGATCATCAATGATAAGAGACGCACCAACGTTAGATGAAGCTATAGAGGATGTAGCACTAGCAAGACGAGAGATAGAAGGCTTCCCAAATTTCTGCCAACAATGCTCAATAGAATAATTTGAGCATCTGCAATGTGGACATGGTGGGAAAGAGTTACGTCCACGTCCATGACCTCCACAACTCCCTCGACTGCTATGAGTATCAACAGTAAGAGCAGTGTTCTCCATAGATGGAGATGTAGGCTACAACTCAATAACATATAGAACTCGATTCATAGCATTGCTCAAGGTGGGAATACTATCATCAGCCATGAGCTAAGCTTGAACATGAGAGAGAGGATTAAACCCGAAAAAAAACTTCACTACATAGAATTCCTCATACTGCTGTTGAAGAATAGAAACATCAGCAGTGAGAGGATGAAACTAGGCAAGCTCAGTCCTCTTTTCTTGAAAAATACTGTAGTACTCTTGGATTGAGAGATCCCCTTGCTGCAAAGAGATATCTGAGTAAAGAGAGTAAATCCTCAAGATATTCTTCTCTTGAAAGGATGTTATCCTCAAGAAATCCCACATCTCTTTTGCAGAGGATAGAAATATCACAGTATTAGCAATATGAGGCTCTAAGTTGTTTAACATTCAGGTGAGAACAGCATAATCAGCCTCTTGCTATTTGCAGAATTATACTAGATCAACACTATCAACAGGTTCTTTGTTAAGATGATGGAGCTTCCCGTACGATCCCACCATGTAGCGGAATGCCTGAGACCAAAGAAGATAATTGGCACCATTAAATTTGATACTAGTACAAGAGGAATGATTCTCAATTCATTGGAGAAAGAAGCCATAAAGAAAATCTAGAGGATCTATCAAAAGAGAGAGGATGTAGAAGAATGCAATGCTCAAAGGGATCTTCGATGACTGTTACAAGAGAGAAAATAGCCCACAACATTGATGAATCTCGAGAAGAAAGGCTGATGCGGAATCTACAAGATCTGACGATGATAGAAAAGTGATGGAACATCAATCCTGGATGCATGATAATCATCATCGAATAGAAACTAGAGAGAAAGACAGCAACGGCAGCAGTAGAAGGGAACGATGATGGTGGCAGCAAGGAGAGAAGATGGCTGCGGCAAATTTAGATGGGATAGGTGGCAATATCTAAGGAGAATGGCAACATTGTCAAGGATGATGTTGAAGGTGTGGGCGCATCAAATGAGGATGATGCGGATGAGGGAAAGACATGGGGCCGATCGATGAGAGGATGATTGGCGATGAGGCGGCCTCACCCTCTTCCTTGCACGGATTGTAGCTCGGTGCTCCTACGGTGATTTGCTCCTTTCTCAGTGACCAGAAAGAACTCGGTGGTGTAGGAGAGATGGGAGATGATGAGATGGAAGGCTATGGAGGAGGTAGCAGCTTTGATTGGGAATAGGATTGGCTCTGATACCATGATCAATGGAGAGAAGAGAAAGAAATTATTATTATTATTTCTTTTAGCCTCTCAAAAGATCTTTATAGGCAACTAAATACAATATACTGAGATACATACTAGATACAATGTACTTAGACACATACTATATATAATCTACTTAGACACATATAAAATATTGTGAGATCTTAATATATGGTTATAACCAAAGTTTTACGTCTCAGTGGGATGGGAGATGTCCCGACCATCCCATCTCGATTTTATTAGAAAACAGGATCGGGACAAAGTCGGGACTCCAAACGCATCCATATAAAAAAAGAAGAAAAAGAAAAGAAAGAATGAAAGATGGAAAAAAAAAAGTGAAGGGAAAGAAGAAGAAAAAAAATGAAGGAAAGAAAAGAAGAGAGGAAAAAAGTAGGAAAGAAGGAAGAAAGGAAATAGAAAGAAGAAAAAGAAAAAAAGAAAGAAAGGGATGATGAAAAGAAAGGAAAAAAAGGAAAGAAAGGAAGGTAGATGAAAAAGAAAGAAAAGAAAGAAAGAAAAAAGAAAGAAAGGAGAAAAGAAGGGAAGAAAGATAAAGGATATCTATCGGAATGCGTGATCGGGATGGCTGTCAGGATGGGACGGGACAGCAGGGTGTCGCGTTCCATAGAGATACTAGAATATTTTTATCCCATAGAATTTAAAACTTTGGTTATAACTAACCAAATATGATTACAATCATACTAAAAATATAACTACATACCATATTTCTTCTCTAACAAGTGGCATATTAAATCATATGAAAACTTATGTTTGATCCAATAAGATAGTGTATGGTGTATGATTACTTACCGAGTTGTAAAGCTCATCCTTTTTTTTATTCTTTTCAGATGCATTAGGCTTCTAGGATCTAGGAGGGATAAGCTAAAAAAGTTCGAGATAATAAGCTTCAAAGCTAGTAGTAGGCTAATAATAAATAGGTTGTGACCATGAAATAATAAGTTTATAGCTTTGAATATCTAATTTAGACCCGCACCTCTTTGCTTAATAAATGGAAAAAAATTTTGGACCATATTTATTATTTTATAATTTTTATACAGATTTTCTTTTGTGAGCTTCATGTTATCGTGGGCGACTCCCCATGATAGTACGGCCATATCATATTCTAGATTTGAGATGTGACATGCGCAAAGACCAAATCTTTATTACTAAGAACAAATAATAAATAAGAGCACAAGGGATGTGCTCAGATATAGGATAAGGAAGAAAGAAACAAAATAAACAAGCTTCAAAAGCCAATACAGGAATAGATACCCTAGACTTAGTGTAGAAAACACATGATGCAGCTGCACCTTTTCTCCTGAAGCAAACTCTTCTGTTCTGACAGTAGAAGCAAAGTGGAATCCAACACCTCTGCAAGACCCTTAGCAGCATTAGAAAAAGCTTGAGCATTATGCTCCAGCCGCATCTGCCATGCTAAAACCACCAAAATAAATCAGACCCATTTCTCCATTCCTTCTTCAAGGAAGTAGCTCTCCATTAAGTGTAATAATTATTCATTTATCAGATACAGGTAGTTGCCACGTGCCAAAAACAGTAAAATGAAACCAGATTTGTTTAGAAAAATTTCACTGAAGCAACACATGATGTGTTTCATCATCCTTATGGCATAGAATACAAACAACAGGTCCAATGAAATTGCCCTTCCTCAAGTTGTCAGTCTTTAGAATGTTATTATGGAATTCCTGACATGAGAAAACAATGGCCTTGGTAGGGAGAGGTCACTTAGAGAAATCAAACAATGGAAAGCTAGCCCGGACTAAATTCTTCCAAGAAACCTGACACTGATCATTGCACAGATGCACAATTTGTCAAGGCCCAATCATTGGTCATACTTTTGCATTTGTTGTAAAGATAGGCCCCATAAGAGGAATATTTTAGCACTAGTCTTCCTCAGAGACAACCATTATCCCTTGCCTTTCAACCAAGAACTGCTGAACTGGAACCAAATCTCATATCGGCTAGTGGTGATACGGTTCAGTATGGACCCGTACTGGTCCATACTGGGCTGAACCAATAAGGTAGAGAGAGGGAGAGGGAGAGGGAGAGAAAGAGAGGAAGAGAAAGAGGGGGGCAGAGATAGAGAGAGAGAGGAAGAGAGGGCCTTCGAAGGCCGTCAGAGGCTGTCAAAGGCCATCCAAGCTCTTGCCGAGCTCGATAAGGATAGAAAGAAGAAGGAGAGACAAGGAGAGATGCTTAGTACCCTTGGAGGATGAATGGTGGCACCGCCACAACCTCTTCGATGACCGGCAAGCTAAAGTCGAGGGATGAGCGGCCGAGGCTGAAGGAGGGCCTCCACCCTCCAGCTCGAAACAGGGGTTTGCCCCTGTTTTACATTTTTTTTCTTTCATCAGGCAAACATTGCCGACGTCAACCGAAATTATGAAAATAAAATAAAATATGGTGAAGTTGGCAATTATATTGCCGATTTCGTATGATAAAAGGAGAAAAAAATGTGAAACAGAGGCGAACCCCTATTTCACAATGGAGGATGGTAGAGGTCCGTCTCCGACCTCGGTCGTCCATCCGTCTGTCCCTCGGCTCTAGCTCGCTGGCCGTTAGAGAGGTCGCGACAGTGTCGCTGTCTATTCGGAGGCTTCGGTGATCTGATAAACATTTCTTCCTCTCTCTCCTTCTCTTCCTCCATCTTTATCGAGCTTGGATGGCCTCCGATAGTCGCCGAAAGTCCTCTCTCCCTCTCCCTCTCCCTCTCTCTCTCTCTTCTCTTTCTTCCTTTTCTTTTCAAGATGACCATTATGCCGTTTTGTATGTTAGAACCAGACAAATATTCCACCTGTATGGTTCGGCACGGTTCGGAGAATGATGCTTTCAACCTTTCTCCACGACAAGCTTGAAAATTGAAGAAGACTTAGAGGGGAGGTCTGTATCATGCAAGGTTTGCAAGTTAGACCGTCTAATCTAGTAGAGAGTGTAAGGTGCTGTGCTGCTAAAGTATTGAGGCTTAGTACACCCTCCATATTGAGTGTTAGTACCAAGGTATATATCATACTAACAGTCAGCACGAGGTGTACTGGTATGGGCCAGTAATGAGATCACAGACCTTGGTGTCATGTAACCAGGAATCCTGCCAAAGCTTGGGCCGACTATCCGAGTGCTTCTTCCAACCTGGAATCTGATCCTATTAAGGAAAACCTCTTGAACAGCAAGTACCACTTTCCAAAATGAGGATTCTACCTATCTCAAAGCTCTGGAATTCATCCAACATCTTTTACAGTAAGTGGCTCTCACCAGCTTGCCAGCCATCAGCATCATAAATTTGAAAACTTCCACCACCATTTGCAAAGCAAAGCCTAATTCGTATCTTTTAAGTTCAACATGCCAAAACTCCAAGCTTCTTCTTGAAAACACATTTGTCATTAACGGTATTGAATTTGCGACATTTGAGCGTAGAACCATGCCGTAAAAATCAATTCCATAACTGATCTGCTTTCCTTCTTAGCCTATTAAGCCAATCGTTTGGTTTGTCAAAAGTAATAACTAAATTTTACTTAAAGTTCAATGCTATATATGATAGAAAAAGGATAAAAACTCGCGTCCCATCCCAAACCTTCCATTCTCTGACCCTCCTATTTCTAATTCCTTCTCCCCCTCCCACCTGTCCATCCTTTCCCCTCTTCCTCTCCCTCCCTCTCCTCCCTCTAATTGATCCCTTTCCTTGCACCCCATTGATCCCTTCCACTCGATGGAACGATGATTTGAAAGAAGAGTACCCTATAAGCCAATCGCAAGTGTGCTGCGATGAAACTTTTGTTTATAATTTTTAACTCATGAAATGATATTTATTATTTGAGGTATTGATTCATCATATTAGCTGCATCTTATTATGTTTAAGATTATGATGAACCCCAAAGATTAGGACAATGATTTTAGGAGATATGAATGGATCATGCTAGTGAGATCTAAATTCTAAAATCCTAATCTTAAACATTTCTGATCGTAGGAGCATTGAGTCGGGGATCAATGTTCCGGATAGACTGGCACATCCTATGTATGCTCGATGGAGAGGATGGCAGATCTCACTAGCTATTTGTGTAGGACACTAATACAAGGATGTGGATGCTCATTTGAAAAATGAGTCCACTGAATGGACTTGATGAAAGAGAACATCTTATGGAAGCCTTACTTGCATGTCAAAGATGGTTCTCTAAGTGAAAATTGTGCAAGTGATCCTTAGATCTGAGACCATCATAGAATCTTGTGCACATGAAATCATATTTTGGTTTATACCCAGGCATGGCATTAAGACATGTATAGGGTGTTCTGGATATGGTAGTGTATATGGAGGTTGTGAGTAGGTCAACATAGAATCGATTACTCTTAGTAAGAGGAGATTGCATCCTGTTATTCTCAATCTAGATGACTTGAGAAAAATCTTTTGGCCAAAAGTAGAAAGGAGATTAGAAAGAGTTTATAATACTTCTTATTGGAGTCATCATTGGTTAATTGAGAATCGATATGAATGTGTTTGAGTTTGACATGATTTCATACTCATGAACATATTCAGGGTGCAGGGATGATCGAAGGATTGAATTGTATGGTAACTTACCACTGAAGGGTATATTTAGTATTTTCACCAAAATTCTACATCTTTTGGGAGTCATGATACATTGCTAGACGTCAATCTTGACTTGTAGATTTTTGATCGAATTAAAGAGTTTAATTCGATCGCCAATTAGAAAGGATTATAATTGTTGAACTCGGATTAGCTCGATTGGACCTAAATCGGTTAGATTGAAATCTAATCAAATTTGATCAACTTGCACCCAGACCTACTACCAGTTAGATGTGAAATCCAATGGGCCACACACATGAAAATTGGCCAAGAATCCTTTTGAAAAAGGTTGATTGGAATTTTGGATTCAATTAGGACTCCGGTAAGCATGCTAGCACCTGTGGAACCTTTCTCTTTTGGAGGTCAATTTGATCTCATCCCTTGCTAATTAGCTAGCCCAATTTAGTGGATATTTTGGTCAGGTCGTGCCACCTAGAAGCAGCCCAAATTGGGGTGCCACATTCCATTTTAACGTCAATTATGAAGAGTCCAAGTTGTGAAGGACTCTTGGTGCAAAACAGGTTCTGCGTACAAGTGTTTGCATAGGCAGAAGAAAAGAGTCTTTCTGGCATGAGATTAAGATGTGTGTGATAGCCCATATCACCCTCCATCCTCTGATGCATATCTCAAAGTATGAGATGTATTTTTTCTAAAATTTTTGGAGCAGAGAAAAATTGAAAAAGGAAGTCTTGCGTGCATGCGGAAGCGTCGCGTCTCTCCGAGGTTTGGAGAGTCCTCATCAAATGATTTTAAAAAGGAATGATTTTTGGTGATAATGTTCCACATTTGACAAGCTATTTTTGGTAATTTTTTTGAATTTTTTCAGAATTATTTGGATGCCAAACGGATGCCATAAGTTCCTCCTCACGCCTACGCATGCGGTGATCAGACTTCGCATGAAAGGATGTGAGAACATATCCATTTTTGAGAATTTTTATCCACTCATTATATGTTTTAGAATCAAGATTGAATCCTCTATCCATATGAATTTTTGAGAATTTTTTTGATTTGAGAAGGGATGCAAAATATCCCTTCTCTAGTCACGCATGCAGAGCAGGGTGTTGATTGACGTATCATTGATAAGAGTCCTTCTGTTTGAAGGAACTCTTATCTCTGATAATCAGATCAGATAGGCCTCTTGGATGAGGTGTATCTCTCTCTTTTGGCGTCCCTCTAGTGGCTATAAATTGGCCGGGGCACTGGATGTCCGAGGCATTCAGAAAGAGTTTTCAATTTTGTCTCTGTTGCTCTCTTTTCTTTCTTACAACCTATCTTAGTTTTAGGACAAGACTTTGGATTTAAGACAAAGCCTTATCTGGTCCTAACAAAGGTTGTGAGGGTCCTAAAGAGGAGGATAAAAATTCAGAGGAGGTTCTGAGAGGGTGGAGTCAGTTTCTTAGAGAAACCTGATCGGTATGAGGCTAGTCGAGTTCTAATGGCTAGAATTCTTGAAGCAAGTGAAGAGCGCTGTCTTTGGTTCAGTTTTCATATGGATCACCATTGGAGGGCGGACACTTGGATGCCTTATGGAAATTGGGATTAGCGCTATACGTATTCTTCTTATCCTAATTTATATTTATTGTATTTGATTATTATAGTCAAGGGTTTCTGGGCATTGGGGTTTCCGATGCATCGGATGTTTTGAATGAAAATTTTAAACACCTAACCCTTCTACTGTGCCATCGGAACCCAACATGATTGACTTAGGAGAGCTTGACAAGCTGGTCAGTGAAGCCCCAAATCTTGCATCATTGGCTTCAGATCTGTGGGAGGGATAGAAGAGGAGGTGAGGAAGATCAATAACTTTCATAGTCCCGTCGGGACTTCAAACAATGTGATATGTTGGATTGTGTAGAGTTTACCTGATTTCCATAACTGCCTCGTGTACCCCACAAATCACCCTTTTTTATATGTTGCCTTTAACTACTCTTCGTAAATTGCTCTTGCAATTTTATGAAAATAATAATCAATCTATAATCTAAAGTCCTACTTGCTTTCCTTTTGAATGCATTTCCTGTTGAACATTTTCCATTGCAATATCATTTTGCTCTAGCAGCTGGGTAATGTTTGGTGCAAGTACATGTTATGCGATCTTTGCCATACCGATCGATACTATACCCTACAGACATACTGTTCAGTATCGGTACCGAACTGATATGCAGTCTTATAGTATACCGACACTCAGTATGCCTTATAACATATTGCATGCGGATACTATAATAGGATGGTATCGCCATAGGATTCAATATCAAAATGACAACCTTGTTCTTATTATCTTAATTATTTATCAGTATATATTGTAATATTAATCTTTACAACAAACCAAGATTTCAGCCAAAAAAGCTAGCCAGAAGATCTCTTTCAGGTTTCGTGGCCTTGGATAAATATCCAAAATTTTTTCAACACAACTAATGTGGGATTAAAAACACACCGCATGGGTCCTCATATACTTGCCCTTTTTAAGCCCTAGCGTTCCTTGCCATCTGGGTTCGCCAAACCAAATGGTTTGGGGTGTGTCAAACTATATCATGGCTAACCAATGCGTTTTAGGCATTTGATTCGGAATACTGACAAAAATGGAATAAGGAAAAAGAAAAGAGAAAGAGAGAGAGAAGGAGAGAGGAAGGTCGGAGGTGGCTGGCGGTGGCCCGATGAGCCATTGGAGGGCCGCCAAGGCCTTCGAGGCTCCACGATCCTTTGTAAGGTACGAAAAGAGAGAGATACAGAGAGGGAAGAGAGGGAAGAGGAAGGAGAGGAAGGCAGTGGGGAGGCCATCAGAGGGCCGGCCATCGAAGGAAAGAGGAAGGAGAGGAAGACGGTGGGAAGATCGTCAGAGGGCCGTCGAATGGCCGTCATGGCCATCAGACGGTCCAAAAATGCCCCATGATTGCTGCAGACGGCCCATTGCCGTAGACGGCCCATTGCCGGCTTCACTATTTATTGTATTTATAAAAAAATATGATGAAACAAGGATGTCGCCATTATTTTGAACCCACAATGACTGCGGCACATTTTTGGGCCGTTCGATAGCCACGACAGCCTCCCTGCTGCCTTCCCCTCGCTCTTTCCTCTCTTTCTCTCTTTATCTCTCTCTGCTCTCATGTTCTCTCATGGAGAACCATAGAGCTCGAGAGGCCTTGTTGGCCTCCATGGATCTTCGGTGGCCACTGCTAGCATCTCCGCCAGCCTCCCTTTCCTTCTCTCTTCTCTTTTTCTCTCTTTTCCTTTCTTGTTCATCTTTCGTTTTTTTATCAGTTCGGATCTGGTATGGTCCGGTACGGGATATACCGATATATTACCAATCGACCGGCACGGAGTCTGGTTCTGAGTCAGCGATCATTGCTTGCCTTACTAAAAGTTTGAATTCAATCACAAACGCCACAATCAGCTTATGTTTAGGCCTAAGGGGTCCATAGTGTCCTAATTAGATTGGTTGTAGGTCACATTAACTCTAATACCATTTGTAACAACTCGGGAGCCCATCCAAAAAGCCTAGCTACAAGGGATCTTTGAGTTCCTTAGACTTGTATAAGTCCACAAGATTTTTCTGGTACACAAATAGATATAGACAAAATGCACACATGCACAGGTCCTATCTTGCTTTGTAAGATTGTTGATAATGTTAGTTGAGTATGTAGGATCTTTTGCTGCCAAGCATGTGTTTATGCCATATTCTAGGTTGTTTTTGCTCAGAATAATCTTAATAAAACATTGGCATTACAATATTTTACGATAAGTTATTCTCAGGAATTTGTTCTATTTTGTTTCTGAAAATTAGACCTATATCAGTTAGCATGAATTGATATTATGCTTTTTCAAGTTGCATACTTATTTCCCCATATCCACTTTTTATCTTTTCCCTTTTGAGCAGATTTTTTTCCCAAATAATAATTTATGTGTCACTATATCCTACTTCAATAAGGTTTGTCTGTCAAGGATTTAGGTGCTGGTGTTACTGAAACATACAGTATGTACCATTTTGCATCCATATGCAGACATAGTACAAGAGGCTTGTGCCTCTATATTGTGAACAACCAACCCGCTTATGGCTAGAGCCCAAGCACAACCATGTGACTGGCTTGACCTGGCATGTGACTCTACTATATCATGGCAGCACGTGACCAGCGCTGCAGCTGCAACCTCTCATGAGTCAACTGGTAGGAGAGATCTAGGTTGCGTTCATTAATCCATCGTAGCTTTGTAAGGGCTCAGGAGACTCTCTACCAGTGCAAAACTTCTGTACAAAGATTTGATCGAGTTTTCTTGCTAAGTTGCTTGAAGCATGTGGGTTTGGCATGAAGGGGAAAAGGTGGTCTGAAATGTCCTTTGATGGGGCTAATATTTGCTACCTTGGCAGATGTGAATGGATCGCGACCTTGCAGCAGGCAGATGACACCATCATCTTTTGCGAAGATGTTATGTAACAGCCTACCAATTTGAAGATTATCCTATATTTTTCTGAAGAAATTTCTGGATTGCAGATCAACTTTGAGAAGTCACCATTTTAGATAGGAAACAACTGTATTAGGCAGCCATGTCAGCTTGGTGAGTTCTCCATTTTGTATTACTTACCTCGCTGAACCTGTCAACCCATATCAGTTGAGAAAGATTCACTGACTGCCAATGGTTCAGAAAATCCAGAGGAAGCTTGATGGACGAAGTGCAAATCTTTCGTCTATAGGAGGAAGATAGGCTTTATTGAATGCATCATTTCTGCTATTCCTTTTGTGGATGGCAGTCTTCGTACTACCTGGTTGGGTTTAGAAGAAGGTTGGCCAACTTTGCAGAAGTTCTTTTATTGAGAGGAACTGAAGGGCGAAGAGGATACCGTCTTCCCAATTGGGATTTTAAGTGGTATTACCGGAGTTTTAATGATTTACACAAAGGGCTAATTCAGGTGGCTTCACCTTCGCATTGCAGGTTTTCCTTGTAGCAATCCTTTGGAGGTTGGTAATGGCGGGAATACTGTCATCTGGCCTAACCTGTATCATGGCGACATGAAATTAGAATACAGGTTTGCCTCTCTGTACGAAGAGGTTGCAAGTCTGGCTCACTACACCTCAACATATAACCAAAATTCTGAGTGATTCATTAACTTCTTTGGGCCTTTGACACTTGAACAATCACAGCAACTGCAGGAGTTTGTTTACACCTACAGGAAGTAGGTTTAACTGGTGGCAGTGACCGCATCAAATAGAGATGGACTTCCACAGAGCCTTTATAATCATCTAAAGTTGTGGGGTTTTGGTTTCGACATTGAACAGTTCACTATGGAAATGCCCACTTCCAATTGAAGTCTCATTTTCTCACGATTGATGACTGATGACAGAATTCTAGCTGGAGAGAACCTGAGAAGAAGCGGTCAGACTGGCCCTTGGGTATGTCCTGTCTTCGAAATGCTGCAACCATAAATCATTTCTTGGTTTAATGCCAATTCCCCAGAAAGCTTTGGCAGTCCCTCAGCTCTTTCCGTGCACTTTCTCCATTGCAACTAGCATTACTGATTACAGGTTCTCTGAGAAGAAATCATTAAGAGCTAAGATGCTGTAGTTGATGTTATTATTTGGTGCATCTGGTTGGAATGTAGTGCAAGAATGTTTTCTGACAAGCAAGAAGATGTAGAGGTTGTTCTCAAGAAATGCTATTTTTATTCCTAGGGTTTGGACTAGTAGGATCTCGGCTAATAATGATGAGCACATTCATTGTTTACTTGACTATAATCTGATACTGTCACCTTGTTTCGATCTGTTCTCATCCTTTGGGAGATGTCTTCATTTTCCTAATGAATTTTGGGCATTGGCCCATTTCCTTGCAACATGTCGTTGCCACAAATCTCTCTTATTGACGTTTTGTTACATATTTTGGCAAGTGCGACGCTTGTTTCCTTTCTCAAAAACTGTATTTAGTTTGTCTCGCAATGTATGTTCTGTCCAACGCTAGAGCTCACACTCAGGTATTTTGGAGTTTGCTTGAAGTGCTCGGAAAAAAAATTTCATTTCAATATTGACATAATTAATATGGTTTTTAAGGGTTTTTTATAATGGGAGATCCAAGTTCAAAAGAAGGCATTCCTTGTTCCTTGCTTTCCTTTTCGATGCTCGAGATTTTCTTTGTCTTCTCCATGAGATGATGTTGCTACTGTAACGGCTGCCCACCCTAATGTCCCATGTATAATAATATACAGGTGCAATATTACCATATACTAGTTTATAACTTCGTACGATACATGAGATATTTTTTTATTTTAAATATTTTATTTTATTTTATTTTATTATTATATATTGTCAACTTCCATCCGAGATTGTGAATCGAGGTCATGGCAACGCCGCATACTCATAGAAAATTCTTTCCATAAACATGCAAGGCATCTTATCATGCTATCCTAAAACAACAGCGGAATAATTAGTCAATAATTCAAATCCAAAACATAACGATCTAAATTTTTTTTAATATCTCAATAAATTCAACAATGATTCATAGACCTTACATCAAATTCAATAAGACTTTCAATTTAAAATAAAAGTATAGAGATTCTGCTTCTGATCACTTTTCCATTCATATCTTGTATCATCTTAATTCCTCAACATCTGTAAAAATAGTAAAATAGGAGGTAATGAGCTAGACAGCCCAGTAAGCAATGATCACTTCTCAACAGATTTCATCAGGTAATTAAGTAAATAATCATTTATAGAAAATAAGCATATAGAGTTATCAATTCGAAATCAATTTCAATTATGCAACATAATTCATGCCAAATTCATTTTTTTTCGAAAATTCAAGTTTCTTTCCAGTTTTCAATTTCTTTCGTTCTTCAATTCTTTTCGTCAACCATGAGCTATGACCATATTTTTTCTGTGGCAGGATCATAATACCGCGTATCTTCTTGCGGTGAGCTGCAAATCATCTGGCAGCAAAGTCCTTCGGAACCGCTGGTCCTCTGGCGGTTTGTCGCTGGTCTCTCTGCGACGTAAACCCTCAGACAAATCAATTGCCAACGTATATGCCCCCATTGGCAGATCCTTTACATAGTCAGGTTGTCAATTCATAATGTTTCTTATATCATAATTCTTCATAAATCATATTTCATATTCTAATTTCGATAATAAAAATATAATCATGTAGTATCGAAATCAATCAATATAATGCATCATGAAATCAATATGTTCAATCATGCTTCATCATAACATTTCAAATAAGATATTTTCATAACAAAATATCATTCATCCAATTCATGCATCGTTTCACAAATCATGTTAGAAAAATATATTATAATTTGCGATAAATCTAGAAAAAGTGAAACATTACTTACCTCGAACGCATTCCAATAAATCCACATAATTCTATAAATTTTCTTCCAAAAATTTGTTCGTAGATCATATCGCGATATCCCATGATCAAACATCCACAGTCCTATACAGAATCAATTTCAATAATTAGAAAGAATACGAATACCATATTTCAACGGTTTAGATTGGGTCCGATCATCTAATTTTATCTAATCAAAATCTAATTAGGACCTAAACGATCCAAAGTTTGACTATCAGATCAAATCGGATTCGAAGTGATAGGATCGAGGTTTCTTCATCGATTTCATAAAATCAAGTGGAGAGAGAAAATCAGAGGAGAGAGAATTCATGAGGTACAATTCGAATTGATCAAGTGACACAATCCAACATTACGATTGGTCCAATATCTCGATTGGTGAAATCAACATGATCAAATCAAGTCATGGCTAGATCGGGATGATCAAATCTAAAGATTCATGGTCTATCAAGATGGGTGCCAGTACGTTGTCTGACAATCATGGATCAGGATTCTTCATTAGAATCAGATCAGGACTATTAAAATTTTTTTTTCATTCACTAACCTTTTTAGAGAGATAATCAATCAAGAGAGAGAATATTTTAGAGAGAAAAAATTTAGAGAGAGAAAATTCTAGAGAGAGAAAACTCATCTTGAATTCTTTAGTCAATATGATTCAACAAATCCGATCGATCGGATCAAATCATGCTGAAATTATCATGTGGACAATTCAATAAAATCATGAGAAATAAAATCTAAAAATACTGATCTGATCAAAGTGGATGTCGGTGTACCGTCCGGTGATCACAGATCAAAAATCCATCACGAGGATCATTTAAATTCATCATCATTCTTCTAAAATTTTAAAAATCTTAGGAGAGAGAAATAATCTAGAGAGAGGATTCTAGAGAGAGGAGAAAATCTAATTCTAGAGAGAGAAAATACTAGTTCAGGCTGAAGAAAGAGAGGGAAGAGAGAGAAACTCTCTTTCTCATATTTTATTATTTATATCATTATTTATTTATTTATTTAATTTTTTTTTTCTTTTCTTTCTTTTTTCTTTTTTTTTTCTTTTTCTTCCGGAAGAGAGAGAGAGAAAATCCTATTTATTATTATTATATTATTATTATATTATTTTTTTCTTCTTCTTTTTTTCTTTTTTTTTCTTTTCTTTTTTCTTTTCTTTTTCTTTTCCTTCTTCTTCTTCTTTTCTTTTCTTCTTCCCGTGGGTTCTTTGGGCCGAAACAGGGGATCTCACAATCCCTGTTGGCTGGCCGGCGGCGGTGCAACCGGCGTGGGGCGGCCGTCGGCAGGAGGAGGGTGACCCAACGACAAGAGGAGGGCCAAACGGTGGTCGGCGGTGACCACCGGCATCGAAAAATGATAAAAAATAAAGGTTCTTCCGCAACAAAATCCGACGACTCCGGTCGCCGGCGAGCGTGCACACAGGCATGGAAAGGGGAGAAGAGAGGAAGGGGAGGAGAGCTTACCTCGGCCTCCGGTGGTCCCGCCGGAGAAATCGCGGTGAGCACGATCAAGGGCCGCGGCTTCAATCGAAGGAATTAGGGAGGAAAAGAGGAGAAAAAGATCGGTGGGGGTCTCTTAGGAAGGGGGAGTCTTTTATAGAGAGCCCTAAGACTCCTGATCGTCCTAGGACTCCTGATCATGGTGGTTTAATCGGAGAAGAAGACTCCGATAGGAGTCTTCTTCCCGATTCCCTGTTCTTTTTTTTTTTTGTTTGGGCTTTGGATTCGTTACTCGGGCGGGCCTCACATTCTTCCCCTCTAAAAGAAATTTCATCCTCGAAATTTTTCTTACTTGAGTCTTCATAGTTTCTTACTTGAATCTCATCCACAAATATTTCAATATTCTAATTCTTGATATGAATTCATTCTTAAATCATTTCATAAGGAAAAAGTCGGTACATCAAATATCGATCTGAAATGGAACCATTCATTTTCTTATTTATCAAGATCAACATCTCAAAGATTTTTCAATATTTCAAGATTTCAAATTATGATCTCATTTTCTGTAAAAATTAATGTTCAATATCTCATGACTCAAATTAAAATCAAATCTATCTCTTGTGAATAGAAGAAGGTAAATGTCTCTATTCTTGCATAAGAACTTCATTCATCATCATTCATTTATTTATTTATTTATTTCAAAATATTAACCACTCTTAATTTCAACCCATCATAAGATAGGAAAACATACTTCTATGAATCATATGATGACATCCCAATCAATCAAAATTCAAAAATATTTTCTCTTATTCGTACTTTCAAAGGTTGAAGATTTATCATTTCAATCTCATTCTCGAACTCTTGATATTTTAATTCTTGATACAACTTCATCATTAAGTCATTTCATAAAGATCAATATCATCATTGTTGATTGAATCAATATCACTATTTCTAGTCATCGAAATTTTCTTACTCAAACCCTCAAACTCTTAAATATTCTAATTCTTGAAGCAAATTTTATCATTAAGTCATTCCATAATAAAAATCAATAACTCAAAAATTGATCTAAATCAAAACTATATTTTCTTATAGTCAAAATCAATGTCTCTATTCTAAGTAAGTATATCAATTTTTTTTATCTAAACATTAACAACTCTTAATTAATCGATTCATTATCAAATTAAATTATAAATAACTCCAATCCATCTTTTGTAGAATAATCTCAATATCAATAGATAACCTCAATCTTTTCTATTCAGTCAGAGAAATAATGATCAAAAGAGTCCAAACTTCAAATTTTATTATATCCTGGAGATAAATATTTGAGTATAATAATCTAAGATCGAAATCATTATTCGATAAACAATCTCAAATTCTTTCTAATAAATAGAGAATTATAAAATTTAATTCTAGGATAGAGAAAATTTATCTCTAAATATTCTAAATCTAAAATCAAAAATCAAGGTCCACTCATCCTAGAATTAGGATGCTAAATATATTTTTTTTAGCATAGTAGGTGGAAGCACTACTGTTAAAAATCACATTAGGATATCTAAAATAATTCAAAATTTTAAAATATTATTTTTTTCTAATATCAATAAATTTTTGTATCAAACCATATCCTCTATCATAATTCTCTAACTCAAAGGGTCAACATTCCTGACTTACTCAAAGTAATCCAGATTACCATGCTTCCGCTGCGCACTCTGATCTAACAATCAAAATTTCTTAGGTTCACCAAAAAAAAGTTTGATCAAATTATTTCTTTATATTATCAATAGAAAAAAATTTTAAAGTTTTAAATTTCAATTGAAGCCAAAGATTAACTTCTGATTCTCATTCATACTTCTACTGGTATACAATAATCTTGATTAACCCTTGAGTCCAATATCATATTTAAACCATCATATAGATTTACTATAATCAATGTGAATCAAATTTTAATTCTCATATCAATTCAATTCGATAATTTTCAAACCAAAAATCCTTATAAGTCAAATCAATGAAAAAAAAATCCTTCGATGCTCCACCAAATTTGGACATAATCAGAATATATAAAATTTAAATCATTATTTTTTTTTCTAAAATTTCTATCATCAGGATCTTCAATATTTATCAAATATCCTTTCATAACAATCATACAAGCTTCAAAAAAATCAAATCTCCATTTAATAGTAGATTCAATTAGGGACCTCGTTAACAAAAGCAAAGAACTCCTATCAATTCTAAATCCAAAATTTCTAAATTGTAAATTCATATGGATCCCTTAATCTGAAATAAATATAAATCAGATCTTTTATCTTAATCTAAAGATATCAATTTTTCATTAACAACCTCAACAATAATATTAGAAAATCTCTTGATCAACTTAGATACGAAATTTTTAAATTAAAATTTCACACACATCATGTAGTCTCCAAGAGACATAATAAGATCCATTATTTAGATCTAAGGATGATGATTAAAGCTTCCAATACGATGAATATCCTACAATCTCAAAATCAATTTCATCAATAAGAAATAGGCTTCTTTGCAATATCTCCAAATATGCATTCATCCTAATATGCCACTTTATATATAATCCACATACCAAGTTCAATTTCGATAAATATTCCAATCAAGCATCATAAAAAAAACTTTCTTAGCCCATTCTGAAAAATTTTATTATCAAATCTTTATCTTGCCAATAATAGTCAACTTCTCAACTAGAATAATATCATAGTATTATTCTCACATCGAATTTAACTTACGATTCACTTGAATAACCAATGATCAAATTAATAACCATAATGCACAATAAAATTTTATGTCAATCCTTTTTGATTACTTTCGATCAAGATCTAACTAATCATATCATGATCTATAGATTATCCATCATATTTCAAACTCCATATGTCATAATCTCTTGCGATCCTTTTATACATAATCTCAATATTTAATCAAAATTTTTAAATATTTCTCCCACTACAATCATCAAAATCTACACTATAATGTCCCTGGTGTCTATCCACTTACACCCATTCTATATCTGATTCTATGTTTCATAATTCATCCACTTATGCTCTGATACCACTTTAATTGTCACGCCCCCGATCCGAGATTGTGAATCGAGGGTCATGGCAACCGCCGCATACTCATAGAAAACTCTTTCCATAAACATGCAAGGCATCTTATCATGCTATCCTAAAACAACAGGGAATAATTAGTCAATAATTCAAATCCAAAACATAACGATCTAAATTTCTTTTTAATATCTCAATAAATTCAACAATGATTCATAGACCTTACATCAAATTAATAAGACTTTCAATTTAAAATAAAAGTATAGAGATTCTGCTTCTGATCACTTTTCCATTCATATCTTGTATCATCTTAATTCCTCAACATCTTAAAAATAGTAAAATAGGAGGTAATGAGCTAGACAGCCCAGTAAGCAATGATCACTTCTCAACAGATTTCATTAGGCAATTAAGTAAATAATCATTTATAAAAATAAGCATATAGAGTTCATCAATTCGAAATCAATTTCAATTATGCAACATAATTCATGTCAAATTCATTTTTTTTTCGAAAATTCAAGTTTCTTTTCAGTTTTCAATTTCTTTCGTTCTTCAATTCTTTTCGTCAACCATGAGCTATGACCATATTTTTTCTGTGGCAGGGTCATAATACCGCGTATCTTCTTGCGGTGAGCTGCGAATCATCTGACAGCAAAGTCCTTCGAACCGCTGGTCTCTCTGGGTTTGTCGCTGGTCTCTCTGGCGATGTAAACCTCAGGATAAATCAATTGCCAACGTATATGCCCCCATTGGCAGGGTCCTTTACATAGTCAGGTTGTCAATTCATAATATTTTTATATCATAATTCTTCATAAATCATATTTCATATTCTAATTTCGATAATAAAAATATAATCATGTAGTATCGAAATCAATCAATATAATGCATCATGAAATCAATATGTTCAATCATGCTTCATCATAACATTTCAAATAAGATATTTTCATAACAAAATATCATTCATCCAATTCATGCATCGTTTCACAAATCATGTCAGAAAAATATATTATAATTTATCGATAAATCTAAAAAAAATGAAACATTACTTACCTCGAACGTATTTCAATAAATCCACATAATTCTATAAATTTTCTTTCAAAAATTCTGTTCATAGATCATATCGTGATATCCCATGATCAAACATCCACAATCCTATACAGAATCAATTTCAATAATTAGAAAGAATACGAATACCATATTTCAACGGTTTAGATTGGGTCCGATCATCTAATTTTATCTAATCAAAATCTAATTAGACCTAAACGATCCAAAGTTTGACTATCAGATCAAATCGGATTCGAAGTGATAGGACTGAGGTTTCTTCATCGATTTCATAAAATCAAGTGGAGAGAGAAAATAGAGGAGAGATAATTCATGAGGTACAATTCGAATTGATCAGGTGACACAATCCAAATTACGATTGGTCCAATATCTCGATTGTGAAATCAATATGATCAAATCAAGTCATGGCTAGATCGGGATGATCAAATCTAAAGATTCATGGTCTGATCAAGATGGGTGCCAGTACGCTGTCTGACAATCATGGATCAGGATTTTTATTAGAATCAGATCAGGACTATTAAAAGAAATTTCTTCATTCACTAACCTTTTTAAAGAGATAATCAATCAAGAGAAAGAATATTTTAGAGAGAGAAAATTTTAGAGAGAGAAAACTCATCTTGAATTCTTTAGACAATATGATTCAACAAATCCGATCGATCGGATCAAATCATGCTAAATTATCATGTGGACAATTCAATAAAATCATGAGAAATAAAATCTAAAAATACCTGATCTGATCAAAGTGGATGTCGGTGTACCGTCCAATGATCACAGATCAAAAATCCATCACGAGGATCATTTAAATTCATCATCATTCTTCTCAAAATTCTAGAAATCTTAGGAGAGAGAAATAATCTAGAGAGAGGATTTTAGAGAGAGAAAGTAGAGAGAGAAAGTTCAATTTTAGAGAGAGAAAATACTAGTTCAGGCTTAGAAAGAGAGGGAAGAGAGAGAAACTCTCTTTCTCATATTTTATTATTTATATCATTATTTATTTATTTATTTATTTATTTTTTCTTTCTTCTTTTCTTTCTTCTTTTTTCTTTCTTTTCTTTTTCTTCACGGAAGAGAGAGGAGAGAAAATCCTATTTATTATTATTATATTATTTTTTCTTCTTTTTTCTTTTTTTTTTTTTCTTTTTCTTTTCTTTTCCTTCTTTTCTTTTCTTTTTCTTTTCTTTCCTTCTTCTTCTTCTTCTTTTTTTTTCTTCTTCCTGTGGGTTCCTTTGGGCCGAAATAGGGGATCTCACAATCTCCTGTTGGCTGGCCGGTCGACGGTGCAACCGGCGTAGGACGGCCGTCGGCAGGAGAAGGATGACCCAACGACAAGAGGAGAGCCAAACCGATGGTCGGCGGTGACCACCGGCGTCGGAAAAATGATAAAAAATAAAGTTCTTCCGTAACAAAATTCGACGACTCCGATCGCCGGCGAGCGTGCACACAGGTATGGGAAGGAAAGGGAAGAAGAGAGGAAGGGGAGGAGAGCTTACCTCGGCCTCCGGTGGTCCCGCCGGTGAGAAATCGCGGTGAGCACGATCAAGGGCCGCGGCTTCAATCGGAGGAATTAAGGAGGAAAAGAGGGGAAAAAGACCAGTGGGGGTCTCTTAGGAAGGGGAGGTCTCTTTATAGAGAGCCCTAGGACTCCTGATCATCCTAGGACTTCTGATCATGGTAGTTTAATCGGAGAAGAAGACTCCGGTAGAGTCTTCTTCCCGATTCTCCTGTTTTTTTTTTTTTTTTTTTTTTGGGTTTGGATTCGTTACTCGGACCGGCCTCACATATATATTATATATTTTTATTATTTTAAAAATAATATTATTTTTTTTTTCTTCTTTTCTTTTCTCATATCTTCTCCACGTCTATCGGTGCCACCTCACCCCCTCTCGGCCGCAGCCCGACCCCCCTCGCGTAGCCTCGGAGGAACTTCCTCTCGATGAATACGCTGTCGGTGCGGTGGCGATGATCCGATCGGAGCGGGGTCCTCCATGAACTCCACCAACACCGCCACTGCTTCCGCTCCTTCCACGGTGCCGCCGCCACCCGACTACCATCCTCTCCACCACCACCGTCCGATCCCCATCGCCCCTGCCCCACCTCCGACTCCCCCGATTTCACTGGACGAAATTGAAGCAGACGGAGGTGGACTGCGAGTTCCTCGAGAGAATCTCACAGAAGACAATAGAAGGCTTTCAGAAGGAAGTCCAAGAGCTGAGAGATCTAAAGCTATCGCCTCAGTTCTACGTGCACATGACACCTCCCACCACCCTCAACATGTGTCCCTCATGCGAGCGTGTCTCCAACTCCACCAACACCGCCACCGCTTCCACTCCTTCCACAGTGCCGCCGCCACCCGACTACTACCCTCTCCTCCACCACCACCGCCCGATCCCCATCGCCCCTGCCCCAGCTCCGACTCCCTGGGCCTCGATTCTACTTCATCCGTCTTTTCTCAATGCCGCTCTGCCACGTACTTGAAACTCACCGTCGGACGTCGCACGAGATGACGAGTTTTCTTGTTTTGTTTGAACACGTGGCATGCAAACGGCTTCAAAATGTGGCGGACGAAACTCACCGCAGGACGTCACGCGAGCCGACGCGTTTCGTAGTTTTCTTGTTTTGTTTGCACACGTGGCATGTAAACAGCTTCGAAATGTGGCGGTCGAAACTCACCGTGGGACGTCACGCGAGACGACGCGCTTCGGAGTTCCCTGCAAGGTCGCAGACAGAGGGGTTGTAACGATGCCTCCATTTATATATATATATATATAATAGATTATTATATAATAAAATATCAATAAAATATTATATTAATTATAATATAATTTTAAAATTTATAATACTAATTATATTATATTATATTATAATATTATGATAATTATATAGTATATAATATTACAAAATAACATCATAGATAGTGCTATACATAATTATATTACAATATAAAAATAATTTATAATCATATATAATTATGATTATTACATAATTATTATAATTATAAATACTTTTTAAACTATATAATATTATTAAATATGTTATGTAATATATGGAAAACCATGGTGACCGTCTATTCGCCACTTCTAAATTGTACACTTCTTTTTTACGTGATCATTAATGCATTTGAATTGTCAATCAACACCCACAAAAATAATTTTTGCATCTGTAATCCTAATTGCAACTAGAATTTCTGCCATAGCAATTAAAATGGCAAGCAACAAAATGACCAGATTATTTCTGTGCGTTGAATTCATAACTTTTATAACATAGATAGGAGGTGTTTGATTCGCAATCAGAATCGAAATAAAAATTGAAATAGATTGAAATCAGAATTGAAATCAAAATTAAAATAATTAAATCTTTTAAAGTATTTGATTCGTGATCAGAATCAAAATTGACATCGAAATCGAAATATGAATCTTTAAGAAAGAGAAAGGATTGAGTTTTATATAGATTGGACGATTCTTATTCTGCTCCAAAATCAAAATCAGAATAGAAATTTTTTCCAACCAGATGGTTGAAATGAAAGTCATCCATTCTCCATAGATAACATTTGATAACCTAAATAAGATCATCACAGTGATTTAAGATCATCGATGACTCGAAATATATGATGATTTGATCACCAATGATCTAAGATTACGATGTTTGGTAGGCCATAATCTAATGATTAAAGATCCTCGAGTATCCACGAGCAACTTATTTAGTATTCTATAGAAATCCAAGATCACTGATTATATAATACAAAAATATTTATAATATATTTATAAAAATATATTTATTAAACATTTTATCATAAATAAAATATTATTATATTTATTAATATATTAATAATTAATAGATTCTATAAAAAATATTTATTAGTCCTGTAAATTATTAATTCTATAAAAAATATTAATTGCTATTATAAATTAATAATATTATTTATACTTGTAATATATTATTTATTAATATGAATATTTATTTTGATTTTAAAAAATAAAAAAATTGAACTAATATATTAAATATTTTATTATATAAATATAAAATATAATAAGATATTTTTACTTTAATATAAAATTATCATTGAATCATATGACAATAATATGATTAATAATATATTATCATGTAATATATATTATAAATATAATATATAATATTAAATATAATATTATATATTATATAATATTGATATAATATATTAATGATACATTGATATATCAAATTTTTTACTAGATTGAAGGGTATTTTTATCTTTATATTTTAGTCTAAAATCACTGTCCGAGGATAATCTTGAATTTTCAATCTCAAAAATAAATATCCCAAGTATGATCATAACGATACAATCAAATATAATAATTTTATTATTTTTATCGATATTATCTTTAATTTTAGATGAATTATCTGATACCTAATATTTTTATAAAATAATTATTATATATACATATAATATGGAGGCTTTGTCTTTTGTAATTTAACTGTGCATTAATTAGAGGGCATTTCAAAATGTGAGTCTTTCCATGTTTGATTTGTCGTGGAGTCCATTCCCGTCACGAGTTAATCGAGAGGTGGGCAGGTGGCGGAGAGCAGGAGGGTGCATGTTGTTAGGATATACCGATCGATCCCGACGGACGATTCTGACCGACGATCGATGGATGACCCCGACGGACGATCTCGATCGACGACCGACGGACGACCCCGACGAATGACTCCGATCGATGATATCCGCCTGAAGGTGTGTCGGTCGAACCGACCCATATTATTTTCGACCGATCGAGTGGTCGAACCCATATTACCGACTCACTGTCGGGGGTGGCAGCCGACGTCCGACTTAAGCAAGACACCAGACCAGCCGACGGTGCCTCCGGATCATCACCCGACGTCTCGACAGTCGAATACCGACGTATGATCGACCAGCCCTCCCAAATACCATACGACCGCTATGGGCTGCTGTCCTATCAAGGACGTGCTGTGTGACCACCCTGGAACATTGTCCTGCCAAGGACATGGGTTGATTCTAACAACCCACGACGATTCGACAGCCCACGGTGACTCTGACAGTCTCCGACGATTTGACAACTCCTCCCATTGTCCGCGCCATTAATAACGGTGCCATGCCGCGTTCTACTATAAAATGGGGAAGGCAACAGTACTGGAGGAGGTTCCTCTGGAAACCCTTGAACTCCTCTCTAGCTCTCGCTCTCTCTCTCGCTGAGCTCCTTGATTCTTTTCTACTGTTGCCTAGTCTCCTCTCTGACTTGACCGTCGGAGGGTCCCCGCCGGAGTCACCTCCGGTCAGTGCGAACTTCTTTTGCAGGCGCTCGTTCCCGACGACCAGGCGATGAGGGGATTGGCCGCAACAGGTTTTGGCATGCCAGGTAGGGGGCTCGACAGAGGAAAGATAGCAAGCTCCTTGGAGCTTCAGAGACCTCTCGAGATGACGAAAATCAGAGCTCAGCGATTGAGAGCTACCGGATCGACGAGGCGCTCTTCCCGTCGGGAAGAGCCCTCTCCGTCACCCTCCATGGCGGAGCCCAGCTCTCCGCACCCGACGGTGACCATGGAGGCGTAGATCGCAGCGATCGTGCGGTAGATGACCGTGCTGACGGATGCGGTCAAGAGCCTCCAACAACAACCAACCCGATTGTCGCACTCGCCGGTGGAGCAACCGACGATGCGATCGATGCCCTCCAGGAGCAGCCATCGACGCCCGCATCGGTCCCCGTCTCCTCCTCGAGAGCAGCTGTCACAGCACTCCCACCGAGAAGAGGAGAGACGGCTACGACATGACACCTGTCGGTCTCGACGACTGTCCCCTTCCCAGCTGAAACGAGCAAGGAAGGAGAAGCGACCGCGAACATCGTCCGCTTCCCCCTCAGATTCGTCAGGAGACTCGACCCCTGGGGTCTCTCGACACCGACAGGCCGACGACTACGAGCGCAGGTTCGAAGAAATCGACCGTCGGCTTGCCCAGCTTCAGGTGGACGGACAGAAGTCCTCGAACGACGTCAGTTTTCAGACCGTCTAACCTCTCTCCTGACTCATCCTCGACGAGCCGATCCTTAGTCGGTTCAAGATGCCCCGTGTGGAGCCCTACGACGGCTCCACCGACCCAGTTGACCATTTGGAGAGCTATAAGGCTCTCATGACGATCCAAGGGGTGACCGATGCCCTCTTTTGCATCGGCTTCCCCGCCACACTCCGTAGAGCTGCCAGGGCCTGGTACTCCGGCCTCCACTCGGAAAGTATCCGCTCTTTCAGACAGCTCGAACATTCTTTCGTAGCCCATTTCAGCACCAGCCGGAAGCCACCGCGAACCTCAGACAGTCTTTTCTCCTTCAAGCAAGAAGAAAGTGAGACACTCCGACACTTCGTGACGCGATTCAATGCGGCCACGCTCGAGGTTCGAGACCTCAACGAAGACATGGCTATCTCAGCCATGAAGAGGGGGCTAAGGGGATCCCGATTTACATACTCCTTGGACAAAATCCTCCCCCGAACGTATGCCGAATTGCTGGAGCGTGCGTACAAGTACATACGCACGGATGAAGGGGCTTCCGATCGGTGCTTGACCTAGGGCACAGGCCAGAAGGAGAAGCGAAAGAAAAGTCGGGCTCCTGCTGAACCCAGGAGGCCCCCTCACCGATAGACTGGTCTTGCCCCGACGACGGAGTCCGAGACCGATGCATCGCAGGTATGACTCCTACACCCCTCTCTCCGCTCCTCGTGCGCAGATTCTATGACGGAGATCAAAGGAGTGGAATATCTGCGATGGCCTCCGCCTTTGAAGGCAAAAGGCCTCGACCAATGCGGTCCGCCGAACCAACGGCTCGATCGTCGATCGCCGAATCTACGACTCCATCATCGAACTGATCGTCGATCGCCGAACCAACGGCTCGATCGCCGATCGTCGGATCTACGACTTCATCGTCGAACTGATCGCCGATCGCCGAACCAATGGCTCGATCATCGATCATCAAATCTATGACTCCGTCGTCGAACTGATCGCCGATCGCCGAACCAACAGCTCGATCGTCGATCACCGGATCTACGACTTCATCGTCGAACTGATCGCCGAACCAATGGCTCGATCACCGATCGTCAAATCTACGACCCCGTCATCGAACCGATCGCTGATCGTCAAGCCAATGGCTCGATCATCGATCATCGAATGTACGACTTCGACGTTGAACTAATCGCCGATCGCCAAACCAACGGCTCGATCGCCGATCGTCGAATCTACGACTTCATCGTCGAACTGATCGCCAATCGTCGAACCAATGGCTCGATCACCGATCATCAAATCTACGACTCCGTCGCCGAACCGATCGCTGATCGTCGAGCCAACGGCTTGATCACCGATCGTTGAATCAACAACTTCGGCGTCGAACTAATCGCCGATCGTCGAACCAATGGCTCGATCACCGATCGTCAAATCTACGACTCCATCGTCGAATCGATCGTCGATCGCCGAACCAATGGCTCGATCACCGATCATCGAATCTACGACTCTGTCGTCGAACTGATCGCTGATCGTCGAACCAACGGCTCGATCGCCGATCGCCGAATCTACGACTTCATCGTCGAACTGATCGTCGATCGCCAAACCAACAGTTCGATCATCGATCGTCGAATCTACGACTTCGTCATCGAACAAATCGTCGATCGCTGAACCAATGGTTCGATCATCGATCGCCGGATCTACGACGAATCTACGGCCTGGTCATCGAATCGCCAAACCAATAGCTCAATCTACATCTCGATTGTCGATGATACATCGGATTCTACGACGGAGATTGAAGGGGCGGAATATCCACGACGGCCCCCGCCTCTGAAAGCAAAGGGCTTCGACTAATGCGGCTGGCTAACTTGCCGACTTAGCTTCGACTAAGAAGGGCAAAATGCCAAGATGACTGCAGTCGCATCCGCGACATATCGATCCGATCACGACCGGTCGAAGGATATTCGGCTTGCCACCATTTATCATACATTCTGACGCATACGCCCGACCAAGGGAGGACAACGGATATTCGACTTGCCATCGTTATCCTATCCGAATGCGTCGGACACGACTTGACTACCAGATTCTACGGTATGAGGGCGTCAATGAACTACGTCGCACTTGCGATATACCAACTCGGTCACGATCGATCGAAGGATATTCGACTTGCCACTGTTTATCATACATCCCGACGTGCATGCCCGACCAAGGGCCGGACAATGGATATTCGACTTGCCATCATTATCCTATTCGAATACGTCGGATGCTACTCGACTATAAGACTCTGCGGAATGATTGTGTCGACGAGCAACGTTCGGAGGTTGGCCGACCTCCGACCCGACGTACACGCTTAACCTACAGTCGGGATGACCGACATCGGATCGTTTGTTGATGCGATCGCCAGAGTCGGGGCAAGACGTGACGGAAAATCACTCCTTTCGTCCGAAGCCGTCGCCCACGTGTTCATGCGAGCCAACACAACATCGGACTCAGGAGTGGGGGGGGCAACTGTTGGGATATACCGACCGACCCCGACGGACGACTCCGACCGACGACCTCGACGGATGACTCCGACGGACGACCCCGACGGACGACTCCGACCGACGACCCCGACGGACGACTCTGACGGATGACCCCCGACGGACGACTCCAACGGACGACCCCGACCGACGACCGACGGACGACTCCGACGGACGACCCCGACGGACGACTCCGACGGACGACCCCGACCGACCCCTACGAACGACTCAGACGGACGACCCCGACGGACGACCCCGACCGACGACCGACGGACAACCCCGACCGACGACCGACGGACGACCCCGACGGACGACTCCGACCGACGATATCCGATCGAAGGTGTGTCGGCTGAACCGACCCATGTTGTTCCCGACCGACCAAGCGGCCGAACCCATATTACTGACTCACTGTCGGGGGTGGCAGCCGACGTCCGACTTAAGCAAGATACCAGACCAGCCGACGGTGCCTCCGGGTCATCACCCGACGTCTCGACAGTCGAATACCGACGTATGATCGGTCAGCCCTCCCAAATGTCGTACGACCGCTATGGGCTGCTGTCCTGTCAAGGACATGCTGTGTGACCGTCCTGGAACATTGTCCTGCCAAGGACATGGGTTGATTCTGACAACCCACGACGATTTGACAGCCCACGGTGACTCTGACAGCCTCCGACGATTTGACAACTCCTCCCATTATCCGCGCCATTAATGACGGCGCCATGCCGCGCTCTACTATAAAATGGGGAAGGCAACAGTGCTGGAGGAGGTTTCTCTGGAAACCCTTGAACTCCTCCTCTCTAGCTCTCGCTCTCTCTCTCGCTGAGCTCCTTGATTCTTTTCTACTATTGCCTAGTCTCCTTTCTGACTTGACCGTCGGAGGATCCCCGCCGGAGTCACCTCCGATCTGCGTGGACTTCTTTTGCAGGTGCTCGTTCCCGATGATCAGGCGACGAGAAAATTGATTGCAACACGTGTGACCACAGTGATCACGTGTCACATTGGCCATGGATCTGCGCTTTACTTGAACTCGTATTAACCATACCGCCATTTTTCATTAATTTAAAATTTTATATGGACACACTGCTTTTCTAAAGAGCTGCACTCTTTTATTTTTGTTCTACCTCCTAATTTTAATTAAAAAAAAAAAGAGAAGAAAAGGATGAGTTCTTTTAAAACAAGCTTCCATTTCTTTGCTTTTATACTCTTCTTCAATCTTTTCTATATAGATAATAAGAAGAGAGACTGGACTATACTGGAAAACAGAGAAGAACTATGGGAAATAAAACGAGGATATTTTTGCCCATCTAGTTATATATAAATCGTTTTCTCACTGATATGTTATGTTGAAATATAGATCACCGTTGGGAACGACATTAAACTCATACGATCCCTTCATAAGTAGCGACAAGTGATTTTTATTTTTTTTTTTAAAGATTCGATAACTTACATTACTGGACTGGATGATTTCAAAGGAAGATACATGGACGGCAAATCTTGAGAATTATATTTTCATACCTTAATTAAAAATAATAAAATTTTAATAAAAATAATAATATTAATAATATCCATAATATTTATCATATTTTTAATAAAATAATATATTTTAGTAATAAAAATATTAATATGTTGACAAAATTATATTTTATAAAAAAATAACAAAAAATCTATCAATAAAATAAATTATATTTTATAATATATTAATAAAATATGTATTGTTTCAAAATAAATACATAATTAACTAGAAAGTAATATTTTCCAGATGGCATATTTTTAAATAAGAAAGAAGAGTATCCCATTGCACGGATTATATGGTCTTTTTTGTTTTGGTAAAAATATTCCAGTTATTATAGAAAACCGTTAACATATCTTTCTTGCCCCCCGTAGCCCATGTCAATTTTGTTTTTATTTCCAAGTGAACCAAAAGTTTTTTTAAGACACGAGCAAAGAAAAATTTTGGCCACACTGTCCAGTGTTGAGAAACATTTTATGGTAAATTATACATAAATAAAACAGGCTCAATTACAAACAAATGGTTGCCCATGTTTACGAACATGTGATACAATCTGTGTGGTGGCTTACAACAGATGGTTCATAAACTCAACCAGTACAAGACCATCGTATTCCCTGTCTCATGCTTTATAACCGTATACCATGCAACCATGAAATGGAGAATTTAAGGAATAGTATAAGTGAAACACAATGAAACCTCATCAGAGCATCATGTATTATGATCAGCCAGTCCCAGGCTCATGCTCCTCTCTCCTGTTTTTTATCACCATTTTAACCTTTGACAATTCGCCGTATTGCTGTACATGATATTAAATCTCTCCACTATCTCTATTTATCTGGGCTTTCAACAGTATATATCTATCAATCATATAATACATTTGAATGGTAAAGTCACCTAAAATACAATCTGAAGCAGTGCGACGCATAAATTTCTAACCCAATTTATTGGGATTTAGTGGAAGCTGAGTCAGGTCAACTACAGGCAAGCCACCACCCTCCAAAGCTTTCTAGTTCGTCTCCCGATCTTGTTTAGCCTTTTAACAATAAAGGAGAGGAAGAAGTGATAAGGTGGAACAGCAGCAGATCTTCCATTTAGTAACTCAGTTTCACTGCCTCCGGTAGTTATATCACTTCCTTCCCTCCGAAGTTGAAACTGTTGTTGCAACAGCTCTTCCGAAGATAGAAGCTTCTGTTGCCTACTTCTCCAATTGTGTCACTTTTGTTCAAACCTGCCAGTAAAATCCACATGTTCTAAGTTTACATACTCTTCTCCACCAATATAAAAATCTTCAACTTTATATTCCATGATCTACATTATAGCTCTTTTTTTTTGATGATACATGATCTACATTATAGCTAATTTCTCTAATTTATCAAAAATGGGATTATTCCAGCCAATTATCCATTCCAACAAACAGGAAGAGAGAAAATAAAAACATAGTACAAAAACATGCTCATAGATGCCTCGACACTTGAGCACACGTGAAATCCTATTATTTCTTTTTCTTTAAAGAAATCTAAGAGAGAAGTTTGACTGTTCTCACTCAAGTTATTAAGAAGATATGATAACCCTACAATTTGAGTGAGGAGTTATATTACTCATGGTGGAATCCTAGCAACGGTTTCTGATAAGACGCAAAATCTACATTATAACCTATAGAAAAAGGAGGAGGATTCATGCATTCCCGCTGTTCATCCTAACACTGCTTTCATTTCATTTGTGGTGTTTGGTTTTCCTGGTGTAACTCGAGCACAAGTAAGATCCCCGATTCAAATCCATATGACACCCTGCTTCTGAAAAAAAATATTTATTATATAATATGAACTATTATACTAGAAAATAATGGTTATTAGTAACAAATAATTATATTCATTGACAATGTTATAAAATCCCAGGATAAAAAAAATAAGCTGCTATAAGTATTTAGTTATAGAATATTGCTTTATTTACAAGAAAAGTAAAAAAATATTTTTTGCCATGATAAACATTGAAAATGTTAATTAATGGCTACATCCATCATTTTATATAATGGCTTTTATAATGAAATAATAACTAAATCACTATACCTATTAAAATTTGGTTATTGTGTTATAACATGTCAAGAGGCCTCGTAAGCCATTATGTTGGCCGTTACTTTAGACCTGTCACAGATAGTCACATTATTATATGGATACATTTTTAGTGAAATTGATGAACATACACTTTATTTTATTTTTTCTACTTTTCATTGATTAAAGGTGATATATCAGCAGTCCAAAGTAGGTTGTTTCTAACAAAAGACAAGGGAATATATTTTTACAAAAGTGAAAAGAAAACGTTGATTTTTTTCTCAAAATCCCCTTTAAATATGAGTAAATAGTAAATAGGAGATTATAAAGTCATGGCCAGTATATTAATATAACATCAGCCAACTATTCTATTATAAGCAATGTTGAGTGAAAGAGGCCACTCTTACATAAGGTAGTGTTCAATAAGTCAGAATAAGATCCTAATTCCATGGTTACGCTACCAAACAACAAAAAGGTAGCTAACAAATAGAGTCATATCGCTTGCGGGTATAACCAGGCCTAGATGATAAACTCATTCCACCTAATCACTTTTGCGTTTATTCACTATTTAATCTAACTGAAAGTAGGAGGGCAATTTTGTTTTTGTTTTTTTTTTTTTTTTGTAATCACTTACCCCTTTAAATCCCTCTATTTCACAGTATGAGTCCTATCGCTCTACAGGTAGAAGGTAATTTAGTTCTGCTATCCAAACAGTCTTACCTTGTAGGTGAAACGTTCTTGATCTACAGATTACCCAGCTAAATAGCTCAAGACAAGTGCAACTCAAACAACACCACCCCCAATCATAATCTAACACTGTGGTCCACTCCTGTCCCACCGGGAGGTGCAAGGAGTAGGACTTGTGGGTCACCTCGCCCTGTCTCTAACTACCCTTCCAACATTTGTTCTTTCCTTATGGTCAAAGACACCATAAAGAAGAAAAAGACCTAAACATACAGCTCAATGGTGCCCTATTTCTTTTTGCCAATCTCTATACTTATCACTGGGAAAGGAGAGACAAAGCTCAAACGCTCTCCAAAATTCAGAAAAATCAAAAATATACATATATAAAAACATTTAAATATGCATGAACTTTAAAAAATAAAAAAATATCAAGATATATTAAACTTGTATAAATATATTAAAGATATCTAAATAAGTTAGATTTTTTAGAAAGTACGGATAGAAATGCTATTTTTCCCCCTTTTTTAATTTTTTTTTTTCCTTCTTTATGTATAAGGAATGCTATTAAGAACAGAAAGAAAAAGTGGTGGCCAAGAGTTAGTGAGCTACGTGCCTCAACAAACCACAGCAAAAAATAATAAATAAAATAAAAGCCGTTAACAACTAATTAAATAAATAGAATAAACAAAGTAAATAAAGATTATGGTTATTTAAAAAAAGAAAGAAAAGGTAAAAAAAAAAAAAAGGAGCAAGCTTACTTTGGAGGCTGAAGTGGGAATGGTGGAGCTGGAAGGACGTGGCAGCCTCCGGATCCAGCTTCGGACTCCGGCCCTCCCGGCCGTACTTATCGACGACGGCGGCGATCGCCTCGTCGACGCTGGCCCCCAGCCTCACCATCGCCCTCACCGGCCCCGGGCTCCCCTCCACCGTCACGCTCACCACCACCTTCGTTTCCTGCCACCACCACCCCAACCCTACTCCAAATTAATTCACCACCCTCTCCATCTCTCCAATCAATTAGATCAAACCAAATCAAATCCAAACGATTTGAATTACCTACCTCCGATGGATGTTGAGAAGAGGGCGAAGGAGATTGGAGAAAAGGCGACGGCGAGAAGACATCGGAACAGGTGTACGGCCGGGGAAGGAAACCCGCCGATCCGATTTCGCTATGGGAGCGATCTCCCATTCCTCTGCTGCTCGCCTCACCGTCGGCGGCTTCGGGATGCAGTCGAACAGTCCATAAAATCGGCTCGGAGGCGTGACGCCTGAGGACCTTGAGGGGCTTCGGGGCTTCACTCGGCGGAGGGGCGTCGGAGTCCGGCGGTGCACTGGGGGTTTGGGGCTTCCGAACGGCCGCCGACCTCTCCGACCAGCGCCGGCTGCCGGAGTGCGGCGGCGCCGATGGGCTCCTTCCGACGTAGACATAGTAAAATTAAAGAACAGAGAGGAAGTAGAAGATTAAGGAAGGGAAGGGAATTAGGGGGGAGAGGAGTTGGGGGTTTGCGTGGGAATGAGGCGTCTTGGAAGTGGGAATTGTCTCCGGTTTCCCTCGCCTTGTCGTCTCGCAGCGGGTCCCAGGGCTTGGAGTGCTTGATCGGCTTCAGAATGACGGAAATGCCACTAGTTTTTTTTTTTTTTGCATCTAATATTTATTTTATTTTATTTTTTCCTTTCTCGGTCGGTGGAAGATAGGGTTCTGGCTGGCCGGCGCTTTCCGACCATGGTGAGATTAAAAAGAAAAAAAAAATTAACAAGGCTTTGTTACACGTATGCTTCAATATTTGTGCCGCAATAAATTCCACTTGGCGTGAGTATTCGGGCCAGATGTCAAGACTAGACAAGAAGTCCTTTTAATAAATGTTTATATATAACAAAAAAGGAAAGAGAAACTTGGATTTTTATTTTTTTAGAGTAGAATGTTGTATTTGAAATGGCAAACTATTTGATTTAAGTGAACTCGAATTCAGCACAATTAGGCTCCAATCGAAAGCAAGTCAGCCTAACTTAGTTCATTTATTAAAATATCAAATTGAGGTTTAGTGTCTTCATCTATATCACCATTCTAATTTTTTTTTTAATAATTAGATCCAATCCATTCAACATCTATTTAATTTTTTTATAATTTATTTGTTATCTATTTAACTAGATTTGACCCATTCACTGAACGGATTGAATTATTTGTTTATCAAAAGATTAAATTTATTTTTCAATTTTTAATTTATTTAATAAACAAATCAAGCATGGGCTGATTGATATTAGACTTGATTTGTGCATCTAACGTAACTCCATTTATTAACACACATATAACTCTTGCCACTGCAAACAAGAGAAGGGTCTGGTTCGATCCTCATATTGGCCTTTATAAGCTCTTTGCCTTGGTAGTATGAGCGCTAAGCCTGATTTACCTACTGAGGGAATAGGTCTGGACCATGATCGGGAGGGATAGGCATCAAGGGGTGGAGTTGGAGTCCCAATTCAATCTTCAAAATAATAATAATAATAATAAAATAAAAATAAAGAGGTAATTAAAGGAGTGGCCGAGGAGGCAAGGTTCTCATCTCAGTAAAAATCTTGATTTATCCATATCAGCATCGTTTTAATATTAAAAAAATAAATAAATCTTGGCCTTAGTATCTCCTCTATGCATCAATATTTTAATTATTTTTATGTTCTTGAATAATAATTTAACTAGTAACTGGTGAAAGCAATGTTCAAATATAGGGTTTGTATCGAGGTTTCAAAGCGTTGTAAAATTTTATCATCGAGATGGCATCTCATCGAAGCATATTTTGATAGTCGAACATGATATCTAGAAGTGATATTTGATCAATTGACTCTCCATAGTATTGAAATGGTATACTCACTTATTGAATTCGTCCGTGTGGCAAAAAAGAGGCGGTTTGTTCATTCAAATTCGATTTCGAATTGAATATTTTTTAATAAAAATTGAAACTCTATAATTATATCTAGAAGAGGTAGATGTGTGAGATCGCCGTCCTTTAATTTTTATTTTTTTAAAAAAAATATTATATATTTTTTATTTTTTAAAAAAATATTGTACGAAATTTTAACACCCCCACCCTCCAAAACAAAAAAAACAAAAGACGTTGTACGAAAGGAAGATGGCTGTTTGGTCGGGGATGGGTGATTTCTAGTACGGCTGAGTCGGTCTGAGTCACATTTGGCATTTGTTTTTCCAGCTGCAGCTGGGGATTGCATTTCTGTGGTCCTGCACCGACCGCAAATTTTTCAAGCAAATTTGGTGGAAGGTTGCATGGACTGCAGGACAAATCCCAGCCGTGCGATTGAGACGGAAAAGACATCTACAAGGACCGTTGATGGCGCACCATAAATGCCAAAGAAAATAGAGTTGCCCAGTTGCATTGTATTCCACGGGCATTGGCTGAATGTTTCCACCGTAACGTGTTACGTGTCGGTTACAATAAGTAACGGTCGTTGTTTGGCACCTCAGGGCGGCCGTGCACAACTGGGCATCGCGCATCAGCGGAATACCGCCCCAACCCCCACCCGTCCCCCTCCATCTTTCAATATGTATACTTTTTAATCAGCGGAACTCAGCTAAGCCAAGAACGTGCGGTGCTTGAAGTAACGAGTGAGGCGGACCAGTTCATAGTCATGCTGTGCCCGAGCAATTTGTGATGTTTGGTCTGACTAGATTTTGGCACGTACCGGGGGAAAAAAAAAAAAAAAGGATTTTTGGCTTGTGGGTTGTAAGAGATATGTAAGCTAATGGTGGGTAGACCGCTTATAGACTGGGCCGGGCCGAGTTAGGGTCGCATGCAGCCCCATATACTATCAGAATTAGTCAGGCCAGGGTTGGACCCGGCCTGAGCTTTGGGCTAACTTCCCAAATCTTAGCTTGATGGCTTTGGACATCGGATCGAGCCTCGGCCTTCACGCATTGCGACAAGAGAGGCAAGGGACGGTAAAATAATGGCGTGATGAGGCGAAGATTTAATAGTTATGGATTGAGAATATATTTTTATAAAATTATATAATGACATTTGGTGACTCAAATGAGATCATCACGGTAATCTAAGATTATCAGTGATCCAAATTCTAAGAAGATCGGATCTCATATTTAGTAGCTATGGTTTAGTTATTAAAGGTCTCTAGATATTCATAAGTAATTTTGATATTCCATACAAATTCAAAACTATTAACTATATAATAAATACCAAAACCATCCATGATATATTCCATAAAAATATATTTATTAATTATATAATATATTATAATAAAATATTTAATATATTTATTAATATATTAGTTACTAATATATTTCATAAAAAAAACTTGTTAGTCCTATAAATTATTAAACATATAAAAGTATATTAATTATTATTTTAGAATTAATTTTTATTTATATTTATAATATATTATTTTTAATACTAATATTTATTTTGATTAGAAAAATAAAAAATAGAAGCAATATATATTAAGTAATTTCATTATATAGGTACAAAGTACAATAATATATTTTTATTATAATTTAAAATTATCATTTGGATAATAATATGATTAATTGTATATATATATATATATATATATATATATATATATATATATATGATATTGATATAATATATTAATAATATATTGATACACTAAATTTTTTTCATTAGACGAGGGTTATTTTTAACCTCAAATTCTAGCTGAGAGCACTGTTTTAGGATCATCTGGGATTTCCAATCTCAAATATAGATATCTCCTAACTAGATTGGACGGTGATTTGAAAAATGAAGGTGATTTGGGATCACTGATATATAAAATCATAATGGTGCAATCAAAAAAAGTAATCGCAACATCTTCACCTGCATTATTCTTGATCTTAAGATGATCATCCTATACCAAGTATTCTCTAAGAATATTTAAAAAATATTATATATATAATATTTATTAATCTAAATATCATGCTTTGGCTGGGTCGATGCAAATCCTAGCTTAGCCTATTTGAAGAGCAGGCTGAACTTGCCGAGCTGAAAAACCAAGCATAGGTCCATCTAAAACGCGCTCCGCTTGGAAGGCGGCGGCTTAATGGCGGGGTGGATTATTCCATCTACATCCATTGTTAGGCAAAATAGATTTCAACTCCCGCAAGTTTCAGCTAGAAACCAATACTCTAAAAAACTTTCAATTAGTACCATCTATTGTCAGCAGCCATCACTTGGTACTCATAGGTATTGTTCTTTCCAAAGTATCCCTCCCCTTGTGCGGGAAAGATTCCTTCTTTAGCTCTCAATAGAGTGATGTGGGACCTCACAATCAACCCATGGGGGCAAACCATCAGCCTCCCTGCACCTGGAACCCGACCTTTGTTAATAGAATCGCGTGTGGTAGCCCATCATGGGGCTGAGCAGGCCAGAGCACCACATCCAACTTCAATTAATCTCCCCAATATCTTTGCTTAAAGATGAAAATATACAGTATAATATCTATCCGAATTTATTTTTATATTCAAATTTTTTTAGATATAGATAAAAATTTGAGCATCCAACTAATATCCATATCCATATCCATATCCATTAAAAAAAAATGGATATGGATATAGATAAACAACTATCCAATCTGTATCCGAATATCTGATTTTACTTATCATCTTATTTAATTTTGTATAATACTTATTAACTTTTAAAAAAAATATATAATTATATTAATATACTATTAACCTGATTTATCACCTACTTAATAATATCTTTGATTTAGTAATTATAAAGTTTAATTATCCAATTATATCCATGTTTATATCCATACTTCTCATATCTGGTTTGTATCTGTTTTTATTTAAAATAAATATGGATATGAATTTTTATGTCTGATTAATATTAATATTCTTATTTATATTTATCAGATAAAATAAATATAGATATAGATATACTGGTATCCGATCAGTATTCGATCCGATTTTAGTTCTATCCTTACTTTTGCAGCTTCCCTGTAACAAAAAATGAAGGATTAGGAGAAGAAATTTTAGTGCCCAACCGATCCCAAACCATAATTAGATTTTAAATTTGGTAAAGGATGAATAAAAGATATCATCCTCCCGCAATGCATAAAAGATTCTTTAATTCTCTGAGTATAACTGTGGAGCCAATAGATTTCCTTCAACATCATCATCACACCTAACAACTTGATCCAAAGTATGATTTTTGAATGGTGGATACGATAGGGCATCCCTTTGCCAACACTTGAGAACAAAGAGGAAGATCTAATTACAAAAGATGAGAGGAATACATCCGATGAGTTCCTCGATTAATTAGAAGTGTGTTTGGTTTGCAACTAAAATCAGAATCGAAATGGATTGGAATGGAAATCGAAATACGTATATCCTCCAACATATTTGGTTCATAATCAGAATCAGAATGAGATTTGAATAATAGGGAAGAATAAAAATTGAGCTTCAGGAGATTGAGATATTTTTCTTCTTTTTATGAAATTAAAAAAGAAATAGAATTCTCTTCAACTAAATAGTTGAAATAAGAATCGCTCATTTTCACTCTTATTTCAGAATCTAACTCTCCCAACCAAATATATTCTAAATTTCTTCGTTCTCTTCCAACCTCCCAAGAAGAAGCAAGCCATGAAGGAGCTTAAATTTTTCACCAAGTTATTTCAAGTCCTCCCAGGAGAGACACTGGATGCAATTCATGAGGGATCTAACAAAGAGGAGGAAGAGGATCCAAGTAAATGAAAAGGATCACAGGGAGAAGGAAAAGGATCAGAGAAGGTGATGATCCCTTTTTATTAACTTATGTTATTACAACTAAATAAAAGGGTATTTTAGTCTTTTGTGCAGATGGTTTCAAGGGGTAGACAATGGCCAAGATCAAATTAACATTAACTTGTGGGTCTAATTGAAAGTTTTAAAAGTATAGGTGACTAAGTTTTTGTCACTGAAACTAGAGGGGGTCAAAATGTATTTTTCCCTAAATTATTTTGCAATACAATACAGATTAGAGAGTATCTGTATCTGTAGATATGGCTTTGCTATTTTTTGTAACACTTGATTCATGTGTCTTCTCAACTACCTTGAATGAGCAGAAACTAGATATTTTTTTTTTTTCACTTAATTGCTTGGGTAGGATTGTTATTTGTCTTTGAAAATTGTCTCCATCCTATTTGCCTAAAATAATATACCCTGCCATGTGTTTTGGGCACATATAGCAAATCAACAATTGATAAATATACTCCAACCTCTAAGATGTACATTTTGCTGTTTTGCTATAATCCTTTTCTTTAGAAAAAAGAGGAAAAAATCATTCAAGTTGGCTATCCTTTCCAAAAAAAAAAACAACATTTAAGCAGGCCCCATTCTAGTGGATCTCCACTCAAATTTGGTCGGTTCTAGATTAGGCGTGGGATCCCACATCGATCATCCGAGTCATAGATTACACGTATTGACATGGTCAACCACTAAATCTTATAGGATAATCCACACAGTTCTGAGCCAACTATCTACAACTTGAACAGTGTTACAATTTCTCTATTCTACCACTTGATAGATACTCTTCTATTTTTTCAATGGTAGATTGTTCAGTTCTCATTTTTTAATGGAGTAGGCTGAAGACAGCTTGAACCGTGTTGCACAATTTTTCTATTCTACCACTTGATAGATCCTCTTCCATGTTCCAGTTCAAATGGTTGTTATGTATGTCAACTTTCATAATATTATCATGAAATTTTTGTTCAAATTTTGACTAAGATCGGATTGAAAGATAATTTTAGCATGGGTTACAGAAATTTATTATTTTTCTATGATTTTTCCATGTGTCTCATTTTTATAGTATCTATGTGGCTATGTTTCATATTAATATATAACTGGCATATTACCTGCACCAAACTATACCACCTTTAAAATATTTTTTATTAATTACATAATTATCTAAAAGTAATATATATTTTATAAATATATAAATTATTTATTTTATTAATAAATATTGTTAATTATTTTTAATAAAATATCATTTTGAAATGCATTACTATATTATTAAACATAAATAATCTTCTAAACTATTATTAATAAAAAGTTATTGCTAATTTCTACAATATATTATTTTTATTAAGATATTATTAGTATTATTAACTTATTAATTTTTATTTTTATTAAATATAATTTCTTTCAATTAATGTATTAAAATATAATACTGTAAAGTAAACCTGCACCCATATACCTTCTTTGAAGCAATCTAGTCCAATAATGTATTTATTCGACTACAGAAAAAAGTATGCTTTCAACTACTGCTACTTTATGAAAAAAACTAGTTGAATTTAATATCACTATCTACAATATATCTACATCTCAACAGGACATACCGTTTATCTAGTGAGAGAACAATATATATCTGGTTAGCTGTAATGCCGGATAGACTAGAGCACCTTCATTTTGTTCCTCATGGCTCTCCTATACTATTCAACATAGTCTAGCTTCCTGACAAAGAGCAGCACTAGCGTAGGAAAATAAGGAAAAAAAAAAAGTGCCTGTTTTAAAAGAAACTATCTTCCTCTCTTTATTAAAATTTGGAGTCATAATTTTTTCACTCTCCCTTCCTCTTTTAATGATATGTGCACATCTTGATAATATCATTTTTACTAAAAATATTCTTTATCAAAATTCAACTAGTATTATTAATGTTATTAATTTTACTATTTTTGCTAAAATATTATTATTTTTAAGCAATATATTGAAATATAATCTTTAGGATTTGTCACAGAAGAAGCTTCCCAATTTTATAAAAAAGAACAAAAATCTTCCTAGTAGTTACTGTTGTGATAGAATTTCGTCTCGAAGTCAAATCGACTAAAGTTGGATGGCGACAGCAGGTCGACGACAGTGGGATCTACAAGAAAAGCTTCTGATCGGAGATGGCTCCAGTGAGGATCCTCTGATGCTCAAGTTAGAATTTGGACCATAGAAAAAAAGAGTGAGTGTGTTGGGAGATAGAAGATTTCATATCTTGGATCCCTTATGGACCTTTATTTATAGATGGAGGCTGAGGAGCCTTAAGAAAAAAAAATCAGACGGTTAGTCTTGACTTATTTGGAGAGATATGACCATTATTTTTCTTTATCTAGGAGATTTGTCTGTTATTTCTTCCTTATCTGCTCAATGGCTGATGTTGTTTGAATTTTGAAAGAGATGCATGATTCCTTTATCAGGCTAAGTTTGGCAGACGAGCTTTCAGGTCGATAGACATAAGGATCGGTCTAGATAATTTGCCAAAGTAAAAACTGTGGTCAAAGATTGGGTGGGTATCCGAAGTAAGTACTTTCATGCCTATATATGCTTCATGTTTTCGGTCAGTACGAAATCACCTCCAACATAAGTCCCCCTACTCTCGAGTTCAAGTTAGAATTGGGTCGGACGAAGAGAGTATATCAAGTTGAAGTTGCCGAAGATATGGAGCACCATAGGGGGCCATCGTCGTCATGGCCTCCATTCAACTTACTAGAGTAAGGAGTGCCATAGTGGGCTGTTGTCATCGTTGGGTTGAGGGTTCTTATAGATTATCCCTTTGGAGGTTCTTATAAGTTAGCCTTCGCTTCTCGATCAACCAGAATTTTTATGGGCATTAGTTTGCTAAAAAGCAAAAACGGCCTTCGGAGGTCTTTATAGATTATCCCCTGCTTTTCAACTGTCGAGGTCTTCCACCCATGTTAAGCTTTGAGGGTCCTTATAGGTTAGCCCCCATTTCTCATGTGACTAAGGTCTTCATGGGCATTGATTCGTTGAAAACGAGCATGACCTTTGAGGATCCTTATAGGTTAACCTCTATTGCTTAGTCACAGAGGTCTTGAGTTATTGATTTGCACCCAAGGATGAAAGAATTTGCCAGACCGACTTTGGCTGGATCTCTCGATTTTCAAATTAAGCCGAGCTTTTGGAGTAAAGAAAATAACGGATGATTAGAATCATATTACCCTGTTCCAGTCAGTTTGCCTTTAGTTGGCTTTCATTGGTTGGTGCTCCGAAATCACTTCACCTTGGCTTCTGGGAGCTCGACTTTAGGAGGTTATCCTTTGGGAGTTCAGCATTCAAGAGCTTATTTTTGGTGGATCGACCTTTGGAGGTTAATTTGTGGACAATCCATATCGAAAGCTTGGCCTTCTTAGATCGGCCTTGGGCTTCATCTTAGCATCGAGCTTTATTTCGATGTTGATCTTTCATCTCAGCTGTTGGCCTTTTACTTGATAGCCCGATTTTGGTTTGCTCAAATTGATCCTCTGATGACCTTGACTTTCTGTGATATTAACCTTTTGAGGTTGGTTTTTTAAGGTTGGCCCTCTGATGACATTGATCTTGGCTGTTTTTATCTCAGCTTGGTCTTCACCTCATCCTTGTGTAGCCTTGTTTATTTTTGTCTCGGCTCATGTGCTTTAAGAACCTATTGTCCTGCAAGAAGGGTATGAAATAAAATAGTGGAAGGGGCTTGAGAACCTCTTACCATGAGATTCTTTTTGTTGGAGCCCCTGGATTTTGCTTGACTCCTTCCTGTTATTTGCCTTAGCTTGAACTTGAGTTTTGCATCAGTTTGGGCTTGTTTTTGCTTTGGACTAGCCTAATTTTGACTTCGGATCAGCTCAATTTTAAATTCGGATTGGTCTTCATTTTGACTTCGGTTCGGCTTTGATCTGGCTTTGGATTGGCTGGATCTGGGCTTCGGATTGGCTTGAATCTGGACTTCAGATTGGCCTTGATTCTGAGCTTCAAACTGGTTTGGATCTGGGCTTCGGATTGGCTACACCGCTTAGAGGCTTTTGCTGATTTCTCCATCTCAAACCAAGATTTCCAATGCTCACCCAGGCTTAGCCTGGCTCAAAATAAAGGCTATCTCATTTAAAGCTTCTGGGCCTGTAGTGCATCGTGTATGGATTGATCCAAAATTTTTCATGGTCCTCATACTTATGCAGGCCTCGAGCTTTGTCTATCTGGAAAAAGAGATCGACTGTTCTATTGTGCAACATCGATGGGCAGCATGGCTTTGGAAGCCCGAAGTTGGGCAAGCGAGATCAGTGACATTCTGTGGTAGTTGAGGGCACTGTAGTTCTCAAGGAGGATCATCTCTTCATGGAAGCCCACAATCAGCTCCACCTTGAACTTCACTCGAGCCACTCGATCGTGCGGTGGAGAAGGTAGTGCCGCCCTTCTTCCTGTGGAGGATGGTGTCAGCTTTGGAGGTGGAGAGGCTGAGTAGAGGAGAGATGGAAGAGTCATCAGAGCCGGTGACGACGTCAGTGCAGTCGAGGGCCACTTTGCATGCAGCAACCAAGTTGAAGTGCTTCTTTCAGGCAGCATTCTAGATCATCTCGTCGAGGTTGGGACTATTGAGAATTGTATCTTAAAACCAATCGTATGATGATTGAGTTCATCTTTTTATATAAATTATTAATTATTAAGTAAAAATTATTCTGATATTTTTATCACAAAGTAACATCTTTCTTGAACTCTTGTACTGTGATGAAGTCCTTAGAACTATGCTAGTGTGCGATAAAGAGAGATTTATCGTATAGTTCTTCAACATGTTCGCGACCAAATGATACATCATTACAGGATGATGATGTTTATCAAGTGGAGGTCATTATATGCCATATGAGTTGGTTGTCCTCTTAATCAAGGAGTGTAGTGACACTGGTATGGCATACAAGTGAGATGTAGGGGTACATCGTCACTGAATAGTGACTCACCTACTGAGTATTCTACTGTCAAGAGCTGCTCGCGAAACATATGGGTATAAATATCCTTCAGACTGAGATCACCATAGTGACTTACAAGCAACTCACTGTGCTTTGGTGCTAGACTATCTGAATTTTTAATGTAGTGATGAAAGGTTATTAGGTACAGTCAAGTACTTGAGAAGTCTGTGTATGGATCAAGATGAAATTGACCCCTCCAGATTATTGAAGTTGATGTATCATTGTATTTAATTTAACAAAGATTTGATCAGGATAATCCATAAGATGGATTTGAAAGGTTGAAATACAAAGTGGATGAAGCAATCTTGGTTGACAGTTAACCTGAGACCATCCTAGAGCATTCAAGATCAAAAGGATGAATTATCAGTAACCATGTGTATAGATTTTAAAATATTTTTTTATAATAATTCAACCTATTTGGACGTAGGAACCATTGCTAGATGGTATCTCGATTAGTGTAGAAATTAGTTTCTGTGCTACCGACTTAATATTTGAACCTATGGAGTCACGCACACAAGTCAGACAAAGTAGAAAAAAATTGACCTATATTTATATGTCCAATTTGAAAGTACTTGACTTGATTGAATATATAAGCTAACTTGATTGAGAATTAAGTTATGGGTCAAATGAGATTGAAGAGTTGACTATATCTAGCTAGCACTATACATGAGGTTCAGATTTGATCTAAGAGATGAACAGTTTCTGATCTATGATCTATGGAGCATATGAGAGATTGAATTTAAGTACTGATTAATTTTAGATTAGATCTAAATTAATTGAGCTTAATTGGATTCAAAATTCAAGTTAGACTTGGTGTAAGAGTCCTAAAAAGTTTAAGATTGACAGTCTTTCGAAATTATTTCGAACCAGCTTCGAATTGGATTCGAATCGGATCCATTTTTGATGAGATATGAAAATTCCTACTTGCACTGAGATTCTCCTCTCATGTGGGCCAACCAATACCTAGAATGATGCTACTTTGGGACATCCCATGTGGATGGAGTGGGTGCAAATTGGTTGTCATAAGTGATGGCAATTTTATCTCATATAGGAATCTTTTTTTCTTGAGTATTAGATTAATTCAAATCAGATTTGAGTTAAAACTCCTATACTTATTAGGTCATAAAATTTATCTATAAATAGAGAAGGTCTCTATCTATAGATGCATAGCAAACAAATCAGATTGAGAGAAGAGAAAAAGAGAGAGAGAGGCGTGAGAAGAGAGAGAGGTCCCTTCTTCTCCTTGGCCTCTCCCCTTCTTGCCGCCCCTTGTCCCTTGGGTGTGGGCTCTCTTTGGGTGTCCCACCTGCTGGTGTGAGATATCACACTAGCACATCTTCTTTCTCATTTGATTGGGTTGCAAAGCCGATTGGATTGGAGTTCATCCCACTATTCTGCAGCATCTGGCATGCATGCAAAGTAGAGAGTCTGCACATCCAGACCTCCGTGAAGGTTTAATTTAGATTAATTAATATTTGATCTCTGATTTTACTACTAATCAGGTAAAGATTTGATCCTTATTCATGTAGATTAATAAAAAAATTTTAGATGCAACCTGGGCCTTCCGAAGAGAAACAGTTTTCCTTTCCTTCAACTGGTATCAGAGCAGGTCTGAAATATATGTATGCATAATTAAATTTTTTGAGATTAATTACATAAGATATAATTGAAATTTTTTGTGAGACATTAAATCTAATTTATATCTATTTATACAAAATTTTTGATCTGATTTTGATTGGATTAGATGAGCCTAATCAATGGTTGATTGAGGTTGTTATAAGTTTGTTATAAAGAATTCTGTGTTGCTGAATTTTTGATGGAATAATAATGTGAATTAAAATTAATTTAAATTTATTTTAATATAATTTTAATGTTATTATTTTTTTATGAAAAGTTTATTTTAGATCTAAATTGGATCCATTTTGATAGATATTTAGATCTGAATCCTATCGAATTCAGCACTGCGTGAAAATAGATTTTATCAAAAATTTGTTCCTTATACATTCATATTTGTATCTAATTAATTTTTTATATGATATCAAATCTGAAATTGATATTTTATAATCAGTATTAGATATGTTTTAGATCTGATATAATGTATATGATACATTAAATCTAATTACATTAGATAAAGAACATAATTGATAAGATCAAGGATATGTTCATGACACAAAATTATTTTGTCAATAACTGCATGTTGATGTAATTATGTATGAAATTAGATTTCAGATTTTAGTAGCCTAGTACTCAGATTGATAAGATTACCAAACCATCCGATCATAGGAGATTGAAGAGATTAATCTCTCTTTTGCCTATTCGATGGGTTCTCTTATGATGTATAGGGATGTCATTGTGATCTGATTTCATAAAGAAGAAAAGTGAATAAATTTTTATGTATTATTTTGATTATAAATATATTTAGATTAGATCTAAAATAATTTATGATTCATTATAATAGGATAAAATTCAAATATAAAATTATTTTAGATCTGAATTGCATGTTACATAAGATGTAATTAGTATTGATCTAAAAGTTGTCATGATGCATGAGATATATGTATGAAGTTTAGATCATACTTATGCATGTTTAATTGTTAAACATACTATAAAATTTATTTTCATGTGTTGAAACATATGATATGCTTCACCTGAAACCTTATAGAATAGTTCTACGACTAAAACATACGTTTCACAGACTTAATTTTGAATTAAGTTTTGAATAATCTAGATTTGAGAATTGAAGATCATTAAGACACCACATAAAACTATGGACAAAGGGTTAATATGAATTAAGTCCTTCTAATGGGTTAGACCTAGGGTTAGAAACATATATGGATCATATAGAGAAATTGGTTAAATCTAATCAAGTATTGAATTAGATCAGGTCAGTATTTCTCTAAGTCAATCTCAATAGTTGAAGTTTGATCAAGTCCATGTATTTGATCTTAATAAATGGATCATGATCATGGCTCCGTGGTTGAGCTTGAATCTTTTAGTGTGCCAAATCAAAATTAATTAATCAGTTAGTATCTAAGGTAAGTTTGACAGATTCGATCAAGTAATTTTTAATTGGGAGTTATTCATCTAAATGCGTCTACGGTGAGTTAAGAGTATATCCCTCCACTGATCTCACTTACTTGACTAACATGATAGATTATATTTTAATTAAGTCACTAGTTGATTCATGTAGACCCATGCCATTAAGGTGAATCAGTGTGACTGATTTAGATGTCTTTATACTAACTTGTGTCTAATCTTTTACATGACTTGGTGAAGTCAGTGAAGGATTTGCAGCTTGCAGGTCGACTTTTTCTTTTATTCTCAGATCAATAAATCAAATCTTCTAAATTATTAAGTCCATAAAGTGATAAAGTTATGAGATAACTTGATCATTGTCTCCCATTAAGATACATGATAATGAGTCAATAGTTCAAATAGGCATTGGAGGTGCCACACGCCTGGTATCTATTACGTATCGAAATTATCATTCATCATATGACTATTATGATGTACTTTCAGATTAATACTCAGGTTGGTCGAGCCACACTCAGGTCTGGATATCTGTTTGTTGGATGCACTTGGTGTGTCATGTTAATGGTTGGATCTAACTAGGATTTTAGTAGAGGTGCCACACGCCTGCTGAAAGGATGCCTGAGGCAAAACTTATTACTAAAAGTTATTTGGAGAAATAATTAGTTATAAATCTACCCATAGATGCACTAGGATTGACCGAGCCACACTCGAGCCCGAATGTAGTCTATGTGGATTCTAGTACCCTCTAAGAAATTAGTGTAATTCCTCGAGTTGGAGGTAGAGGCTATCAATATGTAAAAATAATGAGAGGACCTTTAGACTAAAGTCCATATCTTCAGGATTAAAAATAATTCATATACTAATAGGCTAATATTTTTTCTTTCAGTTATGGCCAACACACTATCTCTCCATATGTCGTTGGACAGCGACAAGCTCATCGAACCCAATTTCGATAGCTGGTATCGAAAGTTGAAAATCATCTTAGAGTATGAGAGGATTTTATATATCCTTACGGATGACACACTTGAAGAACCTGCAGCCAATGCTTTTGTGCCGTGAGAGACACTTACATGAAGTGGCTTAATGACCACACGATTGTGCGTTGTGTGATGAGGGCAGCTATGAACGATGAACTTAGTTGTAAGTTCGAGGATGCGTAGCTAGAGGAGATCATTCAAATATTAAATGAATCCTTCAGCACCCCTGAGGATGTGGAGAGATACAAAGCCTCCTGTGCAGTGTTCAATACCCTTATGCAAGAGGGGGTTTCAGTCACCGATCATGTATTGTACATGATTGAGCAGATTGAATGCCTTAGCAACTTAGCTTTCCGTTGCATGAACAGTTAGGCAAGGATGTTATCTTCAATTCACTACCGAAATCTTACCTATCCTTTCACGATTATTATAGAATGACGAAGTCTGCAGTGAACTACCATAGTTTGCTAGGGTTACTGTAGACTTTTGAGAAGGATCACCAGCTCCAGAAGGAGCCAGTGAATTTAGTGAAGGTTTATCTGTAGAGCATCGATCCTCTAAGAGAGAAAGAAAAAAATGTACAGAAATCCCATGCCGTCGATCTTAAGCAAGCAAACTATCAAAAGTTGACAAGAGCCAGGCAGAGTGCTTCTTCTGCAAGAAGCTAGGTCATTGAAAAAGAAATTGTCCTGCTTATATAGCCACCCTTGACCGAAAGGGCTTAAAAATAAGAGAAAGAAGTAAGTAGTTGCTTCACAAGATACTTATATGATAACACCTTATAATTTCTCTATTTGTGATATTACTACCTGGGTATTGGATATCGAAAGTCCTATTAATATATGTAATTCATTGCAGAGACTACAAGTAAGTAAAAAATTTTGAGAGGACGAGCGATTTCTTAACGTTGGAGATGGAAGTTTGTTCCAGTTCTAACTTGAAAACTTTACAGCTCAAGTCTAGTAGTGTCATGTTAGATGATTGTCATTATTATCCCTCCTTTATGATGAATATCATCTCTGTAGGTCTTTTGGCCAAATTTGATTACAAATTTATAATGAAGGATGATTTTTATGATATCATTATGAATGATACTATAATTATGCGTGGATAATTAAAACATAGCATGTACATAATATCACAGTCTGTTAGTGTAATATACACAGCTAGCAAACGTCCTAAACTAGATAATGTCAGTGAATCCTACCTTTAGCATTGTAGGCTTGGTCATGTGAATAAGAGTAGGATTGACAGGTTGATCAAGGAAGTGTCCTTGAATAGATGATTATAAATCATTACCTACCTGTGAATCCTGTCTACTTGGTAAGATGACAAGTCACCTTTTAAAGGAAAAGGTGAAAGAGCCAGTGATGTCCTAGGTCTAATGCATACTGATGTATGCGGACCTATGAATATAAGCACCAAAGGAGGATACTTCTACTTTATTATGTTTACAGATGATCTATCGAGGTATGGGTATGTCTATCTTATGAAGTATAAATCAAAATCATTTAAAATGTTCAAATGATTCCGTACTAAAGTAGAGAAATAAACTGAGAAGAGTATTAAGACCCTTCGTCAGACCGAAGAGGTGAATATCTCACTAGTGAGTTTCTGACATATTTGGAAGAGAATGAAATTCTCTCATAGTGGATCCTTCTTAGAACACCACAACATAATGGGATGTCAGAGAGGAGGAATCGAATCTTGTTAGATATGGTCTGATCCATGAAGGCTTTGTGAGTCTGCCAATCTCTTTTTGGAGATATGCTCTAGAAACTACCTGCTATAGTTTGAATAAGATGTCCAGTAAGTCTGTCGATAAAACTCCATATGAGATATGGACTGGGTGTAAACCGATGCTCTCACATCTTAGGGTCAAGGGGTGTCCAGCTTATGTCAAGTGTTTAAAGATAGATAAGCTTGGCCCAAAGTTCGACAGATGCTTGTTCGTAGGCTAACCAAAGAAAACTAAAGGGTACTACTTCTATCTCACTTCAAAACAAAAGGTGTTTGTCAGTAGCTAGGCAGTCTTTTTGAAAAAGAAGTTTCTTGGTGAAGGAGCTAATGCCTGTAAAATTAAACTTGATGAAGTTCATGAGGTGGAAGGACCAACACACACAGAATTAGATTTGATTGGTGAATCAAATCTGGAGCCAGTAGAGACGTCATTGAGGAGATCTGATAGAGTACTGTATAGTCGAACAGATACTATGATTTTTTGATCGAGATGAGAACCCCTTCGAACTTGATGAGAATGATGAAGATCTGATCACCTATATGGAGGCCATGCAAAGGCCTGACTCTCAAAAATAGCTTGACGCCATGAAATTAGAGATGGAGTCTATAGAGATCAATCGTGTATGAATAGTAGTTGATCCACCTGAAGGATAAAACTCATAGGGTATAAATAAATTTTCAAGAAAAAAAGAGAGCGGACGGGAAGATAGAGACCTATAAAGCCCATCTAGTTATCAAGAGTTACCATCAGTGTTATGGTATTGACTATAATGAGACATTCTCTCCTGTGGCAATGCTCAAGTCCATCCGGATTATGCTTGCTATCGCTGCATATTTAGATTATGAGATTTGGCAGATGGATGTCAAAATCGCTTTTCTTAATGGAAGCTGGAAGATAAGGTGTATATGTTACAACCTGAAGGGTTCACATCCACAGATGAGTCGAAAATGTGCAAGCTGAAAAGGTCTATTTATGGACTTAAGCAGGCGTCTAGGAGTTGGAACATGCATTTTGATAAGGTGATCAAAATGTATGGCTTCGTTAGGAATGAAGAAGAGCCTTGCATCTACAAGTAGCTTTCGATTCTGTAGTCATATTTCTTGTGCTGTATGTGGATGACATACTGTTACGAGAAAATGATATCCCGACTTTGCAGTGTGTGAAGCTATGGTTATCATCACAGTTCTCTATGAAAGACTTGGAAGAAGCATCCTACATCTTTGGGATGAAGATCTATAGGGATAGATCTAGAAGGTTGCTTGGATTGTCCCAATCCATGTACATTGATACCTTATTGAAGTGGTTCAATATGGATAATTACAAAAAAGCTATCTTTTGATAGATCATAGAATTATTCTTTTCAAGAAGGATTGTCCGACAACTCTTGAGGAGAGAGAGCGTATGAGTAGAATACTATATGCTTTGCAGTGAGATCTATCATGTACGCTATGACATGTACGAGGCTGGATGTGGCCTATTCACTAGGAGTAGTGAGTAGGTACTAGTCAAATCCGGATGAGAAGCATTGGAAGATTGTGAAAGTAATTCTTAAATATTTGAGAAATACTAAAGACCAATGGCTTATCTATGGAGATACTGATCTGAAACTTATGAGATATACTGATTTCAGTTTTCAGTCAGATTGTGATGACAGTAAAAGCATGTTGGGCTACATATTTACTCTGAATGGAGGAGCCGTTTGTTGGAAGAGTTTCAAACAACATATTATGATCGATTTTGTATGCTAAGCGGAATATAATGCTGCATTGGATGCTGCAACATATTCTGCACCGCTATCATCTGGTGCAAGAGATCGTGAATCGAGATGACGTCGAGCTTCAGAAGATCGACGGAAAGGAGAACTTAACCAACCCCTTCACTAAAGCTCTCGGGATCAAAGAGTTCGATGACTTCAAATGAAGATGGGTATAAGATACTGCCCCGATTGGCTTTAGTCCAAGTGAGAGTTATTGAGAATTGTGTCCTAAAATCAATCGTGTGACGATTGAATTCATCTTTGTATATAAATTATTGATTATTGAATAAAAATTATTCTGATATTTTTCATCACAAAGTAACATCTTTCTTGAACTCTTGTACTATGATGAAGTCTTTAGAACTATGCTAGTGTGCGATAAAGAGAAGATTTATCGTATAGTTCTTAAACATGTTCGTGATCAAATGATACGTCATTACAAGATGATGATGTTTATCGAGTGAAGGTCATTGTGTATCATATAGATTGGTTGTCATCTTAACCAAGGAGTGTGATGATACTAGTATGGCATACAGATGAGATGTAGGGATACATCGTCACTGAACAAGTGACCCACCTGCTGAGTGTTCTGCTATCAACAGCTACTCACAAAACACATGAGTATAAGTATCCTTCAGACCTGAGATCACCATAGTGACTTGCAAACAACTTACTGTGCTTTGATGCCAGACTATCTGGATTTCTAATGCAGTGACGAAGGCTACTGGATACAGTCAAGTACATGCGAAGTTTGTGTATGGATCAAGATGAAATTGATCCCTCTGGATTATTGGAGTTGATGTGTTGCTGTATTTCAATTTAGTAAAATTTTGATCAAGATAATCTATGAGATGGATTTAAAAGGTTGAAATACAATGTGGATGAAGCAATCTCGGTTGATAGTTACCTGAGACCATCCTTGAGCTTTCAGGATCAAAAAGATAAATTATGCGGTAACTATGTATATGGATTCTAAAATATTTTTTTGCAATAATTTAATCTATCTAGACATCGAAAATCATTGCTAGATGGTATCTCGATTAGTACAGAAATTGGTTCCTGTGCTACCGACTTAGTTTTTAAACCATGGAGTCACATACACAAATCAGATAAAGTAGAAAGGTGTTGACCTATGTTTATATGTCTAATTTGAAAGTACTTGATTTGATTGAACATATAAGCTAACTTGATTTAGAATTAAGTTATGGGTCAAATGGAATTGAAGAGTTGACTATATCTAGCTAGCACTACACATAAGGTTCAGATTCGATCCCGAGGATGAATAGTTTCTAATCTATGATCCATAAAGCATATGAGAGATTGAATTTAAGTATTAAGTAATTTTAGATTAGATCTGAATTAATTAAACTTAATTGAGTCTAAAATCCAAGTTAGACCTAGTGCAAGAGTCCTAAAGTATTTAGGATTGATAATCTTTTGAAATTATTTCGAACCAGCTTCGAATTGGATTCGAATCGGATCCATTTTTAATGAGATTTGAGAATTTTTACTTGCACTGAGATTTTCTTCTCATGTGGGCCGACCAACACCTGGAATGGTGCTGGTTTGGAGCATTCCACATGGGTGAGAGAGTGGGTGCAAATTGATTGTCATAAGTAATGGCAATTCTATCTCATGTAGGAATCCTTCTTTCATGAGTATTGGACTAATTCAAATCAGATTTGAGTTAGGACTCTTATACTTATTGGGTCATGAGATTCATCTATAAATAAAAAGGATCTCTATCTATGAATGCATAGCAAACAAATTAGATTGAGAAAAAAGAGAAAGAGAGAGTAAGGCATGAGAAGAGAGAGACGTCCCTTCTTCTCCTTGGCCTCTCCCCTTGTTGCCGCCCCTTCTCCCTTGGGCGTGGGCTCTCTTTGGGAGTCCCACCTACTGGTGTGAGGTATTACACTAGCACATCTCCTTCCTCATTTGATTGGATTGCAAACTGATTGGATCGGAGTTCATCCCGCTTTCCTGCAATTCTGGCGTGCATGCGAAGTAGAGGGTCTGCACATCTAGGCTTCTACGAAAGTTTAATTCAGATTAATTGAGATTTGATCTTTGATTATACTACTAATCAGGTAAGGATTTGATCCTTATTCATGTAGATTAATAAAAAAAATTTAGATGTAACTTGGACCTTCTGAAGAGAAACAGTTTTCCTTCTCTTTATGGATTGAAGATGCAATCGATGCGGAATGAGTTCCCCAGGGAGTGGGTAGAGGCCATGGCAAATGCTAGAAGAGATCATATCGGGTCGGCAGTCGTTGGTTATAAATGTTTTATTGTGCCTGATGCCACCTCTCTCCTTTTTCGTAGACGATGGCACTTCACCGTCTATCCCAAGCCCTAATAATCCCTAAGCCACCGATCTTGCCACCGGTTAGCTCCAGTGGCATTGCTGACGGTGGAGAGAAGGGGTTTCTCTGATAATAGGAGGGTCCTGCCAGTGGTAGCCCTCGGTAAGGGCCTGGATGTGATCACGGTAGATAGTGGTGGCCCTGGGAATGTCATATTGGATGTGGAAAGCACTGAAGCAAGCATTCTTTGGGTAGCTTCATTATGGCGTGAGGTGACTTCGACGTGAGAGAACTTCGATTGGACCTACCACTGGTGTCATTGGAAAATGGGTGCACGCGTGGAGGGGGAGCTTCAAAATCAGCGGTAGGTAGCATCGGCACCAGCGAATGCGTGCGGGGGACACCTTAAAGCCACACAGTAGCATCGGTGAGAGGGAGGCTTCGATGTCGGGAGAGGCTTCGAGGCCTCAAGCGGGGGTTCGGATGTTCGGAACTGGGAGAGACTAGCAGAGAGGTCAGATCTACCAGAGGGTGGTCTCGAGCGCCCAGATCTGGGCAAGGTAGGCACTGTCGGGGAGTGTGGCAGCTTCGAAATGGCCACTTGTGGGCGACCTCGATGCTGGCAAATGGGAGGAGATTTCAGCATTGGAAGGACATGCACGGAAGCATGGGGAGACTTTGGTGCCTGGGCCGGAGAGCTCCGACTTCTCCTCCGAGACCATTATGGGTAGTTCTGGTGCCTAAAGCACACATGAGCAAGTCGCTCAGTCTCCCACCTTCTCTCTCTCTCTTTCTCTCTCTCTTTGGAATCTCCTTGGTTCATGATTTGAGATCGAAGTCAAAAAATTTTCATAATCTCCTTCCTAATTGCAATCTCCTCCCCTGTTTGGATCCTCACAAGGGAGTATGGATTCGTCATGATTTTGAGGGCCAAAAATTGAGGGACTTCCACAATCTTCTTTATCTGGATGTTATGATCTCTTTCTTTGCTTGGCTACTATGATCTCTTTCCTTATTTGGATTCTGTCAAAAATGTAAATTCAAATTTTAAAATAAGAGAGCGCGAATGATTTGGAAATGGAGAGATCCTCATAATTTTTTCTCTGATTGCGATCTCCTTTCCCGTCTGAAGCCCCATAGCTTCAAGCCCCGCTAGGATAGTCCCGACGGGCCATTAACTGATCAGATCTGATCTGATGGCCGATCTGGAGAGGATTCTATTGGCATCTAGCTGATTTGAAGGCAGTCAAATTCGATCATTATCGATCGATCTGTAGATGGTTGGACTTGATTTGTATTTAGCCGTTCTGTGGATGATCGGATTCGATCGTGTTAGATGTATGTCCTAGAAGCTAGATTGACTGATATATGTATACATTCTCGGGGCATAACTTTATAATTAAAATTTTTGAAAAAAATAAAATTTAAATTATTTTTCATTTATGTTGTGTTTGAATGTGTCTATGAATTATTTGAAGAATTAACGAATGATGACACATATTCTGAAGAGTTGAGAATTTAAGATACATATCATTACCAGTTAATTTCTAAATGCTCTCGATCGATGGATCATCACGAAGATGATGACTGATCCAGATAGATCGATACACAGATCACTTTTCTTCATAAGTAAACAAGTCTCAAGTCGACAGTATGGAGATACAGAAGCGAGAGTATAGATACTTGATAGAGATCAAGGATACTGAGTATGATTAACATGAAAAGTCACTAGGATGGCTACCTACTTATCGGTGACTTGCTTAAAGTTACAGTGATGTAGATAGTTCTTTGACCTATAGTATCTCGATTGTCAACAGTGGGGTTACTGTAAGTTCATTCAAAATTTTAAGATGTATGTTGGCTACAGTAAGTCCATTATAGGAATAGGGTATGCACTAAGATGGGATCTATCGATCTTGATAGATAGAGAGAGGTCCTATGTAATTTATGAGACTGAGTCCTAAAATCTATAGCCATGGTAGGTGAATGATGAAAAAAATTTTTATAAGATTTTATATGGACTCGAGTTGATTGAATCTGACATATAATGGATAAACGGATTTGACGAGTCTTCCTTGACTTGTATCTTGTCGGGACTCACGATAGAAAAATTGAAATACACGATAACTATACCTAAAAGTTTAATATTTTATTTTACTGAATTGTCACTACATACTACTAGATGTTATTGATGGATCGTGAGACTCATTGAACGTCATCTTGATGATCGATGATACTTGATGGATAGAGTTGGAATTATTTTAACCCATCGAAAGAAGTTTTGATAATATTGTGATAGGAATCACAGTCTACCTCACTAGCAGATAGAACAAAATCTATGAGATCATATATAAAATTTTTTATCCGATCAGATGGTTGATTAGTGATTATGAATCATTATTAGATCTAATCGTCAATGTGATTGATGATTAATCCAGTGCAACGGGTGCAATAAAGCAATTTGCTAAGAGTTAATGAGTTGTAAGAGGATTAATTAGCAATTAGATTGCTAATTGGCTCAATTTAATTGAGCAATGAGATTAGGATCAAGTCTAATTGAATTAGATTCAATTTCGTTTGATTTGGGTTTGATTAGATCAAGCCTAATTGAGTTATGAGATAACCCCATTGCAAGGAAGATTAATTCTTGAATTGATTAGGACTTGGGTTCAGTTAATTTCTAATTTAATTAAGATTTTATTGAGAAGATTAGATTCCAATTAGATTAGATTTTCTCTTCTCTTTGAGTGCAATCAAATCAGATTTGGTAGAGTTCAATTGAAGCACTAAGAGGAGTCCTAATTAGTTGGGACTCTCTCCCTAGCACCCATGTGAAATCCTAGCACCAAAACCCCACCGCCCTCATTCTTTTGCATGAAGTTTTTCATGCCCTCACCTTTCATGCATGCACTCTATCCATGCCATTCCCTTCTTCTCTTGGATAAAGATGAGGAAAGTTTAAATTTGATTTAAACTTCCTTATCAAGATGAGATTTGATCTCACCCGAACTCCCTTTGGACACCACATTAAAAGGAGTTTTTTTTTGTGCACCAAATAAGATTTTAACCAATGAAAATTAGTTTTTCACCATAAGAAACCTGGTGGGGGCGTGAGAACATCTAGGTGAGGTGTGGGGACCTTTCAGCCATGAGAAAAAGAAGAGAGGCATCTCCTCTTGTGGGCTTTTGTGCATAAAGGGTCCTAGGGTTTCATCTAGGATTTTGGGAAGAAAGAAAAAGAAAAGAGAAAAGGATTTTCTCAAGGGATTTCTTCTTCTTCCTCCACATCTTCTTCCTCCCTTATTCTTCCTCTTATTTGCTCTTCAAGATCTAGGAGAGTCTGAGATATACGAAGAAGAAACCAGATCAACCATCAGGAGATGACTCTGTAAGGGAGCTAGCACCCTGATGAAGTCAGGAGCCTCTGATCGGATCGAAGATTTCGTGTGCATACCCATAAAGGTCGGACATGTATGTGGCTCTGTAGAAACCTCATCGAATTACTACAATCATTGGATTGGGGCATTCAGCTATCCGCATAAAGGTATAGAAATCTGATCTTCGATTTTTATTCTTAATTTAAATCTGATTTGAATTTCAGCATCTTAAAAGCATGTGATCGATCCTTTGCATATTGGTTAGATCTAGTTCATGCATGTTAGATAGATTTAAATATCGAATCTAGATCAGAGAGTTATATTCCACTGTGTTCATATTTTTAAAAGTTAAAAATATACACGTTCTGATTTCTACATGCATGATTCCAGATGTGCGACAACCTTCAAGTGGTATCAAAGCCACATGTTTGTTGTTCACATGCATTTTTAAGATCTAAAATCCAATGTAATAAGATCTAAAATTTCTAGTTAAAGTTTAAGGTCATTTTGATAGAAGTTTGTTCTAGAACGATCGTTGAACGTTATTTGATAATGCATTAATCAAAAACTTCAGATCTGAATTTTTATAATGTATGAGATTAATATCTAAATTTTATATAATGCATGAGATGTATTTCATGATTGGATCATGTTTAGATCTATCTTGCATGAGATGTAATTAGATTAGATTTGAATTACATGTTTATGATCTAATTTTTAGTTGATATATGAGATGTATGTTAGATCTAAGTTACATGAGATGTATGATTAGATCTAAAATCATATTTAATAATGAGATTAGATCTAAAAATCAAATTTAATAATTAGATTAGATCTAATTTAAAATATGTAATAGATTTGATCCTTTTTATACACGAGATGTATGAAGTTTTATTTTATGCATATATGATATATATAGATGTAGATTGATTTCTTAGTAGCATAGTACTCTTCAGAATCATAGTAAAGACCATCCTGCCATAGAAAACTATGGTGAAGGGATGCCTACATGAATCAAGAGGAAGAATCATGAAAAGAAAAGAATTTACTTTTGTGCAAAACCTTAGATCCAAAACTATTTAGGATCTAAATATGAATCAGAATTTTATTTAGTTGTGTATGAGATGCATAATTAAATGTTTAGATATTAAAATGATTTTAACATCTAAACTAAATTTGATTTCATAATGTATTTAATTAAGATCTAAAATTGAGAATTAAAAATCTAAAATTAAGGTAATTGAATTTTGTGTGGTTCATTGATACATGTAGTGGTCGCACCGAATCTCCACAACCTTAAGGAAGGGCGTATCATGAACTCAAATTAAAAATGGTTGTGATTGCAATTTGTAGTAGAAAATTGAGCCAACTCAATCTCAAATCAGTGGATCAATTTGATGTCTAAGGCAAGAACATAGATGGTGGTTATTTAATTAGAACCATTACCACAGACAGAAGGGAGCCTCCCACATATCTTATCTTATCTGACCATTTTGGGGATCAATTTTGATTTTGTGATGCTTAAGATTAAGTCCATTTCATTTTGCGTTGCACCATGGGACTGATTTGGTGAAACCAAATCAGGATTTCTTTAGTGGATCCAATTTAATTGTGGATCTACATGGGATGTAGTAAACAATTAAATCTAAGAGACCTAAATTAAAAAACTCCTCAATAATATTAAGTCGAGGGATCTTTCATTTTTGTAGAGTATCGTACCTTCTCTGATGTTGACTGTTCTCGACTGCATATAGTGGTTCAGTTACATCAAGGAAGAAGCAACCACTCTATTTGTAGTGAAGTGGAGATGGGGTTGGGCCCAAGATCTATTAGGTGAGGATCCAATGATGGCTTCACTCATACTCAATGGTGGGTCTGACTTAACTAAAGAATAAGATCAAGATCTGTCAGGTGAGATTTCAGAACTTGGAGGTCAAGTCTACTGTAATTTGCTTGAGAAGCATTGAGCAAGAATTGTCCACTCATTAGTTGATACATTCATCAAGACCTGTCAGGTGAGATGGTGTGCCAATCGATGAAACTGCAATATCCATAGGAATCTTAACTCACAAAAAAAAATTTGCTTCCTAACCCAAGGAGTGTTAAGATCCGAAGAAATAGTGAGAGCTCTGAAGAAATAGTGAGAGCTAAGTTTGTTTTTAAAATAAATTTTTTTAAATAAACTAAAATCAATTACAAAAGTCTAACTAGAAACTTCTTCTCTCTGTAAAAAATTATGTGCCTCTAATAGTCTAGCCCGCATTTTAAAAATCAACCAATTGTCAGGTTCCAACTATAAGGATTGGCTAAGGGACTTGAAAGGTGTTTTAAGTTTTGAAAGGCTAGATTGTGTCTTAGACCAAAAATATCTTTAGAGATCTTGAAGAGTTCAAAGGACACACCTTTAGAAGGTATATTAGACCTGCTCGTGATCGAGACTAACCTAACAGTTTTTTCTACTACCAGTTGGATAATAAACTCTGGTTCTAGTGCATATTTGTGCACTTCAATGTAAAATCTTAAGAATGTAGAAGGTTGAGGCTAGGAGAGATGACCCTACAAATAGGTAATGGAGCAAGATTTGCTACTGTGGCCGTAGAGACCTGTAGGGGTATAACCTTTTCTATTCTCCAATGCCTACTCATTCCATGTTTTTCCTCTATCCTCAATTAAGTGAAGGTCACGTCCACTCCATAAATACCACTATTGGGGATAAAATTGTCCTTGCAAAAGACTTCAAAATTTGGATGATATGAAGCCTCATGTGGTGATCTTTGAAATATTCTTCACCGACCCATTATCGGGATCCGATCCTTCTTCGGCTCTTAACAATTGTTGTTGCCCTAGAGTATCATTCGCCAACAGTGGGTAGCCAGCCTCAATCGAACCATATTCGATTTCACTAGGTGCATATTAAATTTCCATTACCAACTACCGACACTCCTTCGGCCACAAAATACAGACAACCATTACTTATTTCCTATTAGTTATTGACTTCCTATTTATTCCCAGCTTGAGATTCACATTTATTAATTTCAGTCAACTCCTATTCGACCAACCTGAACGACACTTGCCATCATGCTCAAAGGCTCAGATTGTCCACAAAAACCCCACTGACACCTTATCAACTATCAACATTTCCTGTCAATTGGCAATCCTACAAACCATCAAGCAGTCTCTGACATAAAGGGACAGGATTGCCTCTCTCAAAGGACAGGTTGTCTCTCATGAAGGATAGGATTCTCTCTCAAAGAGTATGTTATCTCTCTCGTATTAAATTCTACCCTTCCTGCCTTGCATCACAAATTGAAGAATTAGTTTACTCCAATTCATTGCCGACTCATTTTCAGGAGAATAATACCAACCCTACCTCGGCTTACCACTTCAGTTAACAATTTCGATCGATTCAAAGCCCTCTTTCAAAGTTAAGCGATGGCTTTTTCCAACTGTCCATGATCTGGATAAAGTAACCGACTATCAAACAGACAATTGACATGGCCGACTACCTAATCTATAGTTATAACACCGTAATCATGAAAAACTACTACACACCACGACTATTAGTGGGCAAAAATGCCCACTAACTCTATGGTAATGGCCCAATAATAGAGGTTAACTATCCTTTCGTACCACAATAAGCGAGACTCCATGTGTTCGATGGTTACATCTAAATTATCTATATAAAGGGGAGGTAAGGGGACAGCAAGGGTAAGACACACTAGGCTGATACTCTGTCAAAGTTTATTTTCAACTATCCTGTTCACTACTCCCTGCTGACTTAGGCATCGGAGGATCTCCATCGGATATTACTCCGATCAGTATGGATATTTTTTGCAGGTCACTCATCACCGGATCCAGACGCACTCGAAGATTGGCCACAATAGATTGATGCACTAGGAAGGAGGAAAAAATCCAATCATCATGGAAAAAATGAGAGCCCAGAAACGTCTCCACCGGCTCTGCTCGACAACCTTCCCATCGGGAAGATCTCCCACCTTCATCGATAGAGCCCAGTTCCTCATGTATGGTCATCACTGTGGATGCTCAACAATTTGCTATCTTAGTGTAGTAGGTAAAGATGCTGACAGAGGCATTCCACAGCTTCCAGCAATAGTAAATATAGCCAACAATCGATGATGGCGCAACCTCAACAGTAGTCTCATCGGTGGGATTGGCTACACCAGTTAGCCCATCACTCTCAGTGCATAAACAACTACGAACGGAAGCTCCAAAAGCTAGATCGCTAAATTGAAAAGCTATAAAATGATTAAGCGACGAGACTTCGAGGGGCAGAAAGCTTCTCTAAACAATGAATAGATCACTGTCTACATTTCAGAAAGCTTCTTCGAACGATGAATTGATCATGATTTATGATTCAGAAAGCTTTTCTAAATGACGAATCGATCGTAATCTATAATTCGAAAAGTTTCTCCAAACGACGAATCGATCGATCATGATCTACGAGTCATAAAGCCCCTTCGAATGATGAATCGATCATGATGTATGATTTAGAAAGCTCCTCCAAACGATGACTATGTTCCCTTATAATGAAATGATTTACGATAATACTCCAATTCAATGGAACAATGTATGATAATATTTTTCTACGACGGAACGACCGTTCCTCAAACATGGAATCCCAAAAATCTATATATCTTCAGTAAGATTAGTTAGTCGGCTTTTATCCAATTGACCAAGGAATCTACATTCCAAAAGAAAAAAAGATGAGTCAATAGCTCATCCGACGACTATGCGATTTGATGTTAAATGAGCTCCGACTCAAGATAACTCGATGACAAATATGGGTTTCAGTTCAAGATAATTTAGCTATCTACAGCTATCTACAAACATGATGTTAGACCGACGACCCATCAGCTAATCTACGTATCGATCTAACTCTGATCGATCGACTCTACATACCGACTTCGATCGATCAACTCTACATGCCGACTCCGATCGGATGATTCTACATACCGACTTAGGTCGATCATCTCTACATGCCAACTCTGATCGATCGACTCTACATGCCGACTCTGATCGGATGACTCAACATGCTGACTTCGATCGGTCATCTCTCATACTGACTTATGTTGGATGACTCTATATGGCGACTCGACTAAAATCGGATGAAACAATATGCTGACTTGACTAAGATCGGATAGAACAATATGCCGACTCAATTACGATTGAGCAAAATAATATGCCGACTCGACTAAGTTGGATGAATAATATACCGACTCGGCTATGATCGAATAGAATAATATATCGATTCGACTAAGATCGGATAAAATAATATACTGAGTTAATTACGATCGAGCAGAACAATATGCCGATCTGACTACGGTTGGATGGAATAATATATCAATTTGACTACTGTCAGTTGGAAGAATATACCAACTTAACTTCAGTCAGTCAAAAAATATTCAATAATTATCGATGACGAATGATGATCACCTTTAAAGAGAACATTCTTCATTGCCAACTGAAGGCTACAAAAATCAGACTGAGGTCCAGTAACGAAAAGAGAGAGACTATAGCGACTGTCGTTTGGCTTCATTAACAACTTCAGTCACTGCTACCGCTTCAGCCTCCTAGACATCAATTGTGTGGGGGCTCGAATGGTCATGGCCGAAGCACAACCATGGCCAAACAGTGGTCATATTCAGGTCAATTAAGAAGATGCCGACTAGTATTTATATCTATGTCGATCAGTATTTATATTCAGATCGACTAGTGGTCATATTCAAGCTGATTGAGAAGAGACCGACTAGTATTCATATCTACGCCGACTAATGATCATGTCTACATTGATCAGTAGTCATATCCAGACTGACCAAGAAGAGGTCATATGAAATAGATCAGAGCAAGGACTCCAAAATAAAAGCTACAACTTCAATTGTTTAAATGTATGACTTGAGGACAAGTCACAACTTACGTATTTTGAAGATGGTGAAATGACTGTGGATCGACAAACTATTCAATCAACAAATTGATCGACAAACTATTCAATCGACAATAAAGTGTATCAATGAGGTCGACTATGATTGATTTTTGATAATAAATCAATTAATGCAGTCAACTTACACCCAGTTACAACAATAAAATGACGATCAGCTAGTACCCGATTAAAATGATCGGCTAACTTTTGATCACAAAAAAGGCTACAAGCAAAGCCTAGCAGCTGTAAAGGAGGTCAAAACACGACAATCACAATTTGACTATTTCCTTTGTCCGAACCAAAGAAAATGGCTCGAGCTCGGAAGTGGGGGCTATATGGGGGTATAACCTTTCCTATTTTCCAATGCCCACTCATTTCATATTGGAAATAAATGCCACTATTGGGAATAAAATTATCCTTGTCAAAGACTTCAGAACTTGGATGATATGAAGCCTCATGCGGTGATCTCCAAAATATTTTTCACCGACCCATTGTCTGGATCCGATCCTTCTTCGACTCTTAATAATTATTGTTGCCTGTAGAGTATCGTTTGCCAACAGTGGGTAGCCTGCCTCAATCGAACCATATTTGGTTTCACTCGATGCATATTCGCTTTCTATTGCCAACTGCCGACACTGCTTCGGCCACAAATATAGACAACCACTACTCATTTCCTATCAGTCGTCGACTTCCTGCTCATTCCTAGCTTGGGATTCACATTTATTGATTTCAGCCAACTCCGATTCGATCAGCCTGAATGACACTCATCATCATCCTCAGAGGCCCAATTATCCACAAAAACCCCATTGACACCTTATCAACTATCAACATCTCCTGTCAGTTGCCAACCCTACAAACCATCAAGCAGTCTCTGACATAAAGGGATGGGATTGCCTCTCTCAAAGGATAGGTTGTCTCTTATGAAGGACAGGATTCTCTCTCAAAGGTGGTTGTCTCTCTCATATTAAATTCTACTCTCCCTGCCTTGCATCACAAATTGAAGAATCAGCTTACTCTAATTCATTGCCGACTCATTTTCAGAAGAATATTATCGATCCTACCTCGGCTGACCACTTTAGTTGACAATTCTGGTCGATTCAAAGCCCTCTTTCAAAGTCAAGAGATGGCTTTTTCCAACTGACCATGATCTGGATAAAGTAACCGACTATCAAACTGATGATTGACATGACCGATTGCCTAATCTATAGTTATAACACTGCAATCATGGAAAACTACTACACATCATAACTGTTAGTGGGCATAAACTGCCCACTAACTCCATGGTAATGGCCCGATAATGGGGCTTAACTGCCCTTTCATGCCACAATTAGTGGGACTTCACGTGTTTGATGGTTATACCCAAATTGCCTATATAAAAGAGAGGTAAGAGGATAGCAAGGGTAAGACACACTTGACTGATACTCTGCTAATATTTATTTTCAACTATCCTATTCACCACTCCCCACTGACTTAGGCATCGGAGGGTCCCCTTCAGATACTACTCCGATCATTGTGGACTTATTTTGCAGGTCGCTCATCATCGGACTCAGGCATACTCGGAGATTGACCACAACAGGACCTATCCTCTTCGATTACCATCTGATTTCTATCTAAAACTAACAGACTGTTACTACGTGTGTATGTGAGCAAAAATTTGATTTCTATTTTATGCTTAGCACCTGACAATTATGAAATTAGTTTCAATAAGAATCATTGTACCATTTATTTTGAAAATAAAATAATTGCATGCGGTTACTTAATCAACAGTCTCTACCATTTACATGTTGATACAAACAAATCAATGAATTTATCTGAGTAAACTGTGAGTGCCATTGGATCTAAGAGAACCAGAGATGAGGTTAATCTGAAGTACAGATGGCATCTTAGGCTAGATCATATCGGAGAAGAAAAGACTAATAGACTGATGAAAGATGATCTTTTAGACTCATTCTTAGATGAGTCATTTTCAGTCTGTGAATCCTATCTTCAGAAAAAAATGATCAAGCTTCCCTTTGTAGGACATGGGGAAAGGACCACTGAGGTGCTGGCTCTGATACATACTGATATATGGGGTCTATTTGATGTGTCGATCATAGGAGGTTATCTCTACTTCATTATCTTTGCGGATGATTTTTTACGGTATGGATACGTATTTCTTATGAGACATAAATTTGAAATTTTTGAAAGATTCAAAGAATTCAGATGTGAGGTAGAGAAGCAAACTAAAAAATTACTTAAGATTCTTTAATCAGATTGAAGAGGTGAATATCTGAGTAAAAAATTTTTTAGTTATCTCAAGAAAAATAGTATATTCTTTCAATAGACTCCACGTGGAATGCCTCAGCTTAGTTAGATTTTAAAATAGAGAAATTGAACCCTATTGGATATGGTTCGATCCATGATGAGCTTCACCGATCTTTTTTTATTTCTTTGGAGACATACCTTAATAACTGCCCATCACTTAATTAATAGAATTCTTTCTAAATTTATTTCCACTACACCATATGAGATATGACATGGTAAAAAGTCAAATTTTGGTTACATCAGAATTTGAAGATGTCTGACCTATATCAAATGGTAATAGGCAGACAAGTTAGTGATTAGACCTATGAGAGCTCATTTTATAGGATACCCAAAAGAATCTTTGTGGTACTATTTTTATCTCCTAAAGGATCGCAATGTGATTATAAGTCGGTATGCCAAATTTTTTTTAAAAAAATTTTATCCAAGATGGAGGTAGTAGAAGAAAAATTTAGCTCGAAAAGAATGTCTGAGCAGTGAGTCATAGAACCTGAGAAATCTATTCCACCTCGTAGATCTAATAGGATCACACACCTTTCTGAAAGGTACATGGATATGCTAGAAGAGAATATAGAAAAAATATTCCTCATAGATGATATAGACTATGTTGATGATCCCAAAATTTATGATGAGGTGATATTAGATATCGACTCTAAGAAATGGTTGGAAGTGATGAGGTCAGAAATTGACTCAATGCACAATAGGAATAGTTCTTATTGGGTATAAATAGATCTTTAAGAGAAAAATTAGCTTAGATGAAAAGGTGGAGACTTTTAAAGCGAGGCTTTTGGCTAAAGATTATAGTCAGTGTGAAGATATTGACTATCAAGATATCTTTTCACTAGTAGCTATGCTGAAGTCCATTTAAACATTGCTTGCTATTGCAGCAACTCATGATTATGAGATATGGTAGATAGATGTGAAAACTGTATTCCTGAATGGATATCTTGAGGAAGATATGTATATGGAGCACTCTCTGAATTTCACATCCAGTGATGGGGATTACAAGATCTATAAACTGCAAAAATTATTTATGAACTAAAGCAAGTATCTCGAAGTTGAAATACTCGATTCAATGACGTGATCAAATCGTTTGGTTTTATCAAGAATGAGGAGAAACTGTATGTGTTCAAGAAGGTCGATGGGAGGACTGTCACATTCCTCATATTGTATGTGGATGACATCCTCCTAATTAAAAATATCATTTTCATGATGACTTCTGTAAAACTTTGGTTGTCCAAAGAGTTCTCCATGAAAGATCTTGAAAAAGCATCCTGTATTTTAAAAAAAAATATCTATAGAGATAGATCTAAAAAGATGCTTGGTCTTTCACAGTAGCTATATATAGAGAAGTGCTGAAGTGGTTCAGCATGAAAAACTTCAAGAGGGGTCTGTTGCCCTTTAGGTATTGAGTTCATCTCTCTAAAAAGATGTGTCTTAGCATATTTGAGAAGATTCAGTGTATGAGCAAGATCCCTTATGCTTTTGCTATAGGGAGCTAGCCTCATATACGCTATGCTATGTATTTGATCTGATATTGCTCTTGCTGTGAGTGTCACAAGTAGATATTAGTCGAATCCATATGAAAAATACTAGACTGTTGTGAAAAATATCCTTAAGTACTTGAGAAGGATTAAGGATCTCTTCTTGATCTTTGAAGGAGGAGACTTGTGGGTACAGGGATACACAGACTCAGATTTTATATCTGATATTGATGATAAAAAGTCTACATCAGATTTTATGTTCCTGTGTAATAGTGGTATGATTAGTTGAAAGAGTTTCAAGCAATCGATTATTACAGATTCTACCATGGAGGTAGAGTACATCACCACATCGAAGGCTGCTAAAAAAGGATTTTGGTTCAAGAAGTTCGTTACAGAGCTAGGTCTAATGCCATCAAATATCATTTCACTCTTCTATGACAACAATGGTACCATAGTGCTCGCTAAAGAATCAAGGTCTCATCAGAAGTTCAAGCACATCGAGCGATGATTTCATCTGATTCGCGAATATCTCGAAAAGAAGTTCGTCGAAATACAGAGAGTCAGCTTCATAGAGAATGTGGCTGATCTGCTAATCAAGCCACTGAGCCAACAGAAGATTGAAGCTCACCTTGAGAAGATGGAGCTTAGGTTCATAGCCAATTGGCTTTAGATCAAGTGAAGTTTGTTAGATGTATGCCCTAGAAGCTAGATTGACTAACACATGTATACATTCTAGGGGCATGACTTTATAATTAAAAATTTTAAAATAAATAAAATTTAGATTATTTTTTATTCATGTTGTGTTTAAATTATGTCCATGAATCATTCAAGAAATTAACGGATGATGATACATATTCTTAAAAATTAAGAATTTGAGGTACATGTTATTACTGGTTAATTTCTAAATGCTCTGGATCGATAGATTGTTACAGGGATGGTGACTGATCTGGATAAATCGATGCATAAATCACTTTCCTTCGAAGGTAGATGAGTCTCGAGTTGACAGTGTGAGGACACTGGGGCAAGAGTGCAGGTGTTTGATAGAGATTAAGGATACTGAGCATGACCAACCGAGAAGTAATTAGAATGGCTACCCACTCATGGATGACTTGCTGAAAGTTACAGTGGTATAGATATTTTTTTGACCTGCGGTGCTTTGACTGTTCATAGTGAGATTGCTATAGTTTGACTGCACCAACACTTAGTTACCTAGCCATTTGAAATCTTGAGGTATATTGACTATAGTTGGTCCATTATAGAAATAGGGTATTACCAAGATAGGATTTGTTGACTCTGATAGATAGGGAGAGGTCCTATGTAGTTCATGAGAGTGAGTCTTAAAATCTATAGTCATGATAGATGAATGATGAAAAAAAATTTTCATAAGGTTTCACATGAACTCAAGTCGATTGAATTTAATATATGACGAACGAACAAATTTGACGAGTCTTCTTTGACCTACGTCTTGTCGGGACTCACGACAAAAGAACCGAACTATATGGTAACTATACCTAGAGGCTCAATATTCTATTTTGCTGGATTGTCATTACATACTGTTAGGTGTCACTGGTGGATCATGAGACTCGTCGAACATCATATTGATGATCAATGACTCTTGATAAGCAGAGTTGGAATCATTTCAATCCATCGAAAGAAGTTTTGATGATATTATGATAGAGATTACAGTCTATCTCACTACCATACAGAATAGAACCTATGAGATCACACACAAAATAATCTTTATCCGATCAGATGGATGATTAACGATTATAAATCATTATTGGATCTAATCATTAATGTGATTGATGATTAATCCAGTGCAAGAGTTACAATAAAGTAATTTGCTAAGAGTTAGTGAGTTATAGAAGAATTAATTAGTAATTGAATTACTAATTGACTCAATTTGATTGAGCAATGGGGTTAGGATCAAGTATAATTGAACTAGATTTAATTTGGTTTAGTTTGGATTTGATTAGATCAAATCTAATTAAGTTATAAGATAATCCAATTGCAAGAGAGATTAATTCTTAATTTGATTAGGACTTGGATTCAGTTAATTTCTAATTTGATTAGGATTTTATTGAGAAGAGTAGGTTCTTAATTAGATTAAGTTTTCTCTTCTCTTTGATGGCAACAAAATCAAATTTGGTTGAGTTCAATTGAAGCACTAAGAGGAGTCCCAATTGATTGGGACTCTCTCCCTAGTACCCATGTAAAACCCTAGCACCAAAACCCCACGTCCTCATTCTTTTGCGTGAAGTTTTCATGCCCTCGCCTTTCACGCGCACCCCTAATCCATGCCATTCCCTTCTTCTCTTGGATAAAGATAAGGAAAGTTTAAATTTGATTTAAACTTCCTTATCAAGATGAGATTTGACCTCACCCTAACTCCCTTTGGACGCCACATTAAAAGGAGGCTTCTTTTGTATGCCAAATAAGATTTTAACCGATGAAAAATTAGTTTTTCATGGTTAGAAACCTGGTGGGGGCGTGAGAACATCTGGGTGAGGCGTGGGGACCTTTCTGCCATAAGAAAAAAAGGAGAGACATCTCCTTTTGTGGGCTTTTGTGCGTGGAGGGTCTGAGAGTTTCATCTAGGGTTTTGGGAAGAGAGAAAAAGAAAAGAGAAAAGACTTTTCTCAAGAGATTTCTTCTTCCTCCTCGACATCTTCTTCCTCCCCTATTCTTCATCTTGTGTTCCTCTTCAAGATCTAAGAGAGTCTAAGATATACGAAGAAGGAACCAGATCAACCATCAGGAGATGACTTCTACAAGAGAGCTAGCACCTCGGTGAAGTCAGGAGCCTCTAATCGAATCGAGGACTTTGTGTGGATACCCACATAGGTCGGATGCATATACATCTCTGCAGAAACATCATCGAATTACCACGATCATTGGATTGCAGCGTTCAACTATCCGTGCAAAGATATGGAGATCTAATCTTCGATTTTTATTCTTAATTTAAATCTGATTTTAATTTCAGCATCTTAAAAGCATGTGATTGATCCTATTGCATGTAGATTAGATCTACTTCATGCATGTTAGATAGATTTAAATATTTATTCTAAATCAAAGAGTTATATTCCGCTATATTCATATTTTTAAAAGTTAAAAATCTACACGTTCTAATTTCTGCATGCATGATCCCGGATGTGCAACATCATTTAAGTCGGTGTTGAGGTAGTGCGATAAAGCTCCTCCTATTGAATATTTGCTCCTTTCCATAAATAGGCTTGAAGTCCTTTCTTTAGCATCAATCTATTACAGTAGAATTTTATCTCGAGATCGGATCGACTGTAGTTGGACGACGATGGTAGGTCGGCAATGGTGGGACTAGCAAGAAAAACCCCCCACCAGAGGTGGCTTTGGAGGGGACCTTTCGACGCTCAAATTAGAATTCTGGATAATATAGGCAAGGAGTGAGCATGTTAGGAGAGAGAAGATTTCATACTTTAGGGATTCCCTATGGGCTTTTATTTATAGACAAAAGTTGAAGAGCCATGAGAGGAAGGAAAATCAGACAATTAACCTTGTCTTATCTAGAGAGATATGGCCATTATCCTTCTTTATCTAGAGAGATTTGTCTGTTATTTCTTTCTTATATATTCAGCGGTCAGCTGTTGTTTGAATTTTGAAAGAGACACATGATTCCTTGATCAGGCTAAGTCTGGCAGACGAGCTTTCGAGTCGATAGACATAAGGATCGGTCAAGATAATTTGCCGAAGTAAAGACTGCGGCCAAGGATCGGGTCGGTATCCAAAGTAAGTACTTTTGTGTCTACATATGCTTGATATCTTCGGCTAGTATGAAACCATCGCTGCTCCCTATTTGTTCATCTTCAGACTTTTTTTTTTCAAAGAGATAGACGCAAAGGAGTGCAGCTATTCAATGCATATATAAAAGTTTAAATTAATAGAAAATAATATTATGGACCATATCAGATAAGATAAAAAAAATTGATTCATAGCTAATGTAACACATTATCACTTTGGCTCACCAAAAAAAATGGTGCCACCTTAGGCTGCTTCCGCTGATTGCCTCCACACAGTCTGGTCTGTCCAATCAAAGCACTCTTATCTCTTGCAATTTCTTTAATTAATATATAATGGGAGTGTTACAAGGATTATGGCAAAACAAACTATAGAAATATCCTTCTTTTTCTCCTAAACTACATGAACACCCTCCAAAAACACTTCCGTGTGAAATTAAATTATGAAATATTGCGGGATTTTAAGTATAAAGACCTTTCTTTTTTTCTAAACTATGAAAATATCCTCAGAATGCTTCCATATGAAATTAAGTAATCAAAACTGAATACATGGTGGATGGAGGCTCCACCAATGCATATATATATATATATGCATTGGTGGAGCCTCCATCCACCATGTATTCAGTTTTGATTACTTATATATATATATATATATATATATATATATATATATATAAGTAATCAAAACTGAATACATGGTGGATGGAGGCTCCACCAATGCATATATATATATATATATATAAGATTATTTAATTGAAAATGTTCCAAGGCTTGATAAGTTAATATATGATTCATGTATTTTTCTATTATACATTATTTTTCACAATATTTATGTATAAGCACAAATTTTCCATTCCTATATTCCATCTATGCGATATGAAATATTTGTATCAGACTGGCATGATAATAGTATGGCTTTTTATTTAATGAAATTGGCATTCATTTCTAATCAATAAAGATATTTGAATTTACGCATACACAACTTATGCCATCACTTTACAACCCTAAAATGCAAACTTTCACATTCCAAACTATGATTAACTCAATTATTTATATCAAATCTCTACCATAAAAAATGTAGATTCTAGGGTTTTGTCCAAAATTTGGGTTTCAACTCTCTAGACCATAAAAGCCTGCAAGACTCAGTCAACTTTTTCCTTCCAACATTCAGCATACTCAAAAGGCCTTGAAGTATTGGCAAAATTTAAGCCAACATGAGGACTCGAACAAATATCAAGCATTTCCAAATTTAGAATCTCCCCTTCCATTATTTAACATATTCTATTGGAACATGGCTTTAAAATTTTTTGATATAATTTAAAATTAAATAAAATTAACAAAATTTTATTGTAAAAAAATTATAAATGACTTACAGAAGATAGCAAACCAAACTTGAAAAGATCCAAAGAAATCATGGTAATTATGAGATTAAAATTTTTAAACGGTAAAATTAAAGGATTGAGTTAAAAAGCTTGAAAGAAAATTTTAGAAAAATTTTGAGTTTTCTGATTCTCTCTAACGTATTCTAAGGACATTATGGTGACCAAAAGTTTTCAATTCCAAATAGTTCACATGATATGCATCATCCAGATAAGGTATCAATGTAACCAACTGAAATAACATACTTTATACTTTAATACTGTAAAATTACACACATTATTCCATCTTGTCACATATGACCTACAAGTCCATTAATTGTGCACTTGGAATTACACTTGGCTAATTTTATCCACTTTCAACATTTTACATGCTAAAAGTCATTTATGCACTTACATAATATACCGTTTGCACATACGTTAGCATAATATATATCATGCAGAAAATACTTAAATAAATTATAATACTATTTCAATGATATTTATTATATTGCAGCATTACATTATGCGCTCTATTGCTATGAAATTACATTTCAACGTCATTTTTGCACCATTGTAGTTTTTGTACCATAACAGATAACACCTGATGTACATAGCTAATCGTTATACTTGCTATTCCTCAGATACTATGAATTCATATACTGTACACAATATAGTATACAATAACCAAGGAATAATAATATAAATTTAAATTAGAATGCTACAGTAACATATTACACAATGCTATTCTATATTAAATTATATCATTTATTATAGCTTACACTATTTTATTTAATATACCCATTTTATATTATACTATACTTTTCTATAGTAGAATTTACAATATTTAATTTTGTAATACCATTTTATATTACATAATATATTAATGGTCAAGGAATAGAGGAATAATTTGCATTGTAATAACTTAATAATATATAATTTAGCACTTTTTTATATCATCTTATATTTTATTCATTAAATTTTGACATAATCTACATTGTTGCAATACGTAATAATTTAATACATACATAATATAATAATAAATATATGATGTATTATTATTTAATTTTATCGCTATAAAAATATTTCATCTGTCATGAAAAATATCCAAACATGATTTTACACAATGAATCTAGAATAGTCAGGACGGAAGGACAAATTTGTTCAATTTGAGAAAAAATTATCACAACTCATCTTAAAAGAAAATCAATAAACATTGAGAGGATAATTGCAGTCATTAATTAGCTTGACATCATTATTTTCTAAACACAAAGTAAGGTTTATACTCACAATACCTTTGGTATAACGTACAACTCTTTGATATGTTAGACCACTTCCTTATTGGACTCAATAATGAACTAGTCTTTGATATTTTACATTTTTCGGCAAAGAGTATCTGTTTTTAGAGTCGAAACGCACGTCATTATGCTTGTCAACCTAAACATTTTATTATTGCTCCGATAAATAACCTCATCTTTAAATATTATATATATTATTAAAAGATAAATAGATATAAATAAAGTAAAAATAGTAAATTTAATGGTTCATTGTTTTTTTTTTTCTTTTTGCATTACAAGGGTGTCAAAGACCCAATAACAATTAACTAGATGTGAGGAATTTGAACTCCTGATCTGTTAGCCAAAATATTTTTTTTCTTTTTGCATTACAAGGGGGTCAAAGACCCAAGAACAATTAACTAAATGTGAGGAATTTGAACTCCTAATCAGTTAGCCAAAATAAGAGCCCTTATTTCACAATGAAGCAAAGAAGCTGAAAAAAATCAACTGAACAATGTAAACGAGCTAGTCTATCGACAGGTTGGTAAGCTTATGAAAATATGGGATATCAGAAAGAAGCTCAAAGAGTGTAAACAAAGCTTAATGTCAATAAGGAGAGGATGACAAAGCCATCCATTAGAATTAAATGATCTACTTTGATGAAGATCTGAGATCCATTTGACCATAACGACCGAATCTGCTTCCAACCAAGTAGATTTTATCCCTTGGAACAACTGTTAACCTCCATACGCAGCTGAAATTAGTTCCATCCTGAGGTTTGGCTGCTCTGCACATCATTTTGTAAACATCTTTGGTCTTCAATGTAGTTGCACCAGCTAAATTCAAAACTAGCCTATCATGGACTCGGGAGGAACTTGACGGTGGAGGCCCCATGGTTTCGATACTCTACTGGCATGCATGACTTCTAGCTCTATACACATAATATACTTTTCCTCCTTATGATTTACTTCCTGATGGCGCTTTATGTCACCCTCATCGAGCTCTTCCGACAAGCTCCAACCCACGGTCACCCACCCTCCCTCCACTATCCTTCAATGTTACAAGTACATCATTTATATCTTCATCCTCTCCATCGGTCCTCTCTAGCTCCTCTTCCACCCTAGTACCATTAAAGTTGGTATCTTCACCTCTTGGTGATCTCATATAGGAGTTCCATAAACCATTTTACTTTTCATTTCTATAATTTCATAATTGTTTATTTACTTAATAATAATTATATGGATTAAAACTAGGGCTGGAGTAAAATAACAATGGGTGGGGATAAGGATGGGGCTACTGTATGGGGTGTTTGTTGAGTATGTCTTAAAGCTCATATGTTGTTAGTGGAGTTAGTAGGTATATAGACAATCCTGAGAAAATATATTGGCAAATTGTAAAATGGATTATGAGATATTTGAGAGGCTTTATAGCTATCAACTTAATCTATCATAGTAGTAATCAACTAATAGTGTTACAAACTATGCTGATTCTGATTATACAGGTGATTTGGATAAACAATGATCATGGATAGAATGTCTTTACTTTTTAGTTGCATTGCCAGTTAGAAGGTTATAATTTAATTCACAGTTGTTTTATCTACAACTAAAATAAAGTATATAGCTATAATAGAGAGAGTAAAGGAAGCTATGTGGTTGTATGGTCTCATTGATAGTCTTGGCTTATAGCAGCAGTTAACAGTTATGCACTATAGAATCCATCTTTTTGTGAGTAAATATCATAAAAAAATTGATCAACTTTTTCATTAACTAACTTATCCATTTCTCATACTTTTTAAAATGGATAAGTTACTTTCCATGATTGTATTTACCCATGAAATGAGAAAAAAACTTTATTCATCTTGAAGGTGGCTAAATCATTTTTTCATCAGTCAGTAAAGTAGGTATTTAATTTTATTTCTAAAATATCTCATTCTTATTTTCAATATCTCCATCATTCAATACCTAATAATTCAATCATCTATTTTATACAAACCTAAAAAGCATAAAGGGTATTACGAAGAATACAGATAAATTTTAGCACTTTATCTAGAAAATAGTAATACAAAAAATATGGATAACAAATTTTGAAGCCACTTTTTCATACATAAAAGAGTATGGATAAATTATTTTTTTATCTAAATATTTTTTAAAAAATATTTATTTAAAAAATATAATTTTTTAGATAAATTATTTATCCATAAAAGAACAGACCCACAATAACCAAAGTACCATTCACTTGACCAAAAATTTAATGTATCATAAATTGATCAAGTATATTGATGTCATGTATCATTTCATTCAGGAGATCATCAATAATGACATTATTGCAACTTAGACTATAGCTACCATAGAGAGTACAACTGTGATACGTAAATGAAACCACTTTCGATTGATAAGTTCAAGTATTGCATGGATGTGATGGGTGTTTGCCGAGGTTGATGCCTTTAAATGCAGATGTGGAAGAGATGGTGGAAAAGATTTTGATTTATTTGACTTGGTAAATTTTAAACTAAGATGGAGATTTATTAAGTATATCTTAAAGTTTATAAGTTTTAAAAGGACAAGTTGATATCAGTTCTAGAAGGTCAACTTCGGATACTAGTGCAACTCCATATCAATTTAGGACACCAATTATATATTTGTCTAAATTGATTATCATAAGAATACCGGTTCGAGTCTAAATCAACTTACTTTATTATACATATTCCTTATAATCCTAACAGGAAAGTACAATTGAGTATCTTAGAGATTTGATATATTATGGGCTAGAGTTTGAAGTCATTTTGTACTCTATAATTTTCATTTTTTTTAATAAAATTTTAACATATTTTTATATATAAATATAGGTTAATAAATCGAACCACATAAGCTCTCGCCCTTTTCTCCTATTCCTTCTTATTTGTTTGTTCTCACTACATGCAACAAGGGAGGTGGCTGCATAGCTGGCGGTGTACTTTGCAGTGGAGGACTACTTTGACTGCTAGATCCACTGGTGGATGCAAGGCAAGTGGGAGGTGTGAGAACATTCACGAGTGTACCACAAGTTCACTGCATCCATTGGCTTCGCGATGCACTGCGCCCATTGCACCGAGGTCATCATCCTCGATTTGTTGGTATTTTTTGGAGTACTTTATTCAAATGATATAAATATAAAATTTTTTTATCCAAATGATGTAGGTTCCAACTTATTTATCAAACTAATGCAAAATTAAAAGCACCATTTGAAATGGTATTTTCTCCCTGAGAAAATGCCATTCCAAATGGCACTTTCTGCCTAATCAACCCAACCCTCCTCAGCCTACATGGAACCTAAACAAAAATAAATAAATAAATAAAAGCACCATTATAAATGGTGCTTTTAGAAGTGTCATTGTGAATGGCACCATTGAGGCGGGGAGGGGGTGGGGAGTTGGCGTCGAGTAGGAAGGAGAAGACAGAGTGGGGAGGTCACTTTAAAAATGCCATTCGAAATGGCGCTTTTAAAAACATCATTCACAATGGCGCTTTTATTTTTTTTCCTTTCATTTGGATTCCACGTAGGCTATGGAGGGTTGGGCTGATTGCGCAGAAAGTACCATTTGAAATGGCATTTTTTCAGAGAGAAAATATCATTCTAAATGGAGTTTTTAGTTTTTACATTAGTTTGATAAATAAGTTGGAACCTACGTCATTTGGATAAAAAAATTTTATATTTGCATCATTTAATTAAAGTAACCGCATTCCTTAGCCCCATTGTTGTCCCCAATCACAACATCACCTTTTTGCTCAGCCATCTTGTGGCCTTAGAGACATGCTGCTTGCTACAAGAATTTTTTTAATTATAAATTATCAATAATTATTTATTTTATTTTATTAAAAATAGGTTGATTATATGATTCAAGTTAATGAACATGCATGTAAGCCTCATATTATTAGTGATCCTTGTATTTTGGGCTATGTGCACCTTATGTTATATGGTGTAGTTGGGGCGGCATAGTGTAGGCTTAAATCCGATTGGAGCCCATGATGGGAGGATTTGTTAGGATTTCTTTTTGAATGGCTAGGTCCCTCTTCACTTTCTATAAATATCATGAGATTAGTTCTCAGATTTGCCCCATCGAATAACTATCTATTAAGAGGAAACTAAAGAGAAAGACTTGGCTTTTGGTGTTCGTCTGAGCTATTATTCAAAATCTATGGCGAACACAGATATGTTTCCTAAATCTTGATTTATGAATTTCTATATGTAGAGATTTATTCTTGAATTAAGATTTTGTATTCTAATTTTTGCATGAGATCTTCGAGAAAATTCCAACAATTGGCATTAGAACACGATATTTTTTGTAAAGGATTAGAATCAAAATCAATATTTTTATAAGAGATTAGAATCAGATAAAGAATTGATTTGATTTGATGTAATCAATTAAAAAATTGAGAAAGAAGAGGGATGGATCTCCCCATGGCCGTACCCTCTTCTCCCTTCTTTCTCATCAATCAGACCAATTTTCGGTGGGAACATGCTCTGACGGTGATCGGGATGACCCGACAATGAGGGGCTAGTGGTTCCCATCTAGCTCCAAGGATCCAAACAAAAAAAAAATGAAAGGGGTCATTGACTTCTCCACACCATGCCCTCTTCTCCTTTTAAGGGTAGCCAATCGAAACTAGTGACCGATGGAGAAGGTTGGAAAGAGGATGATAGTTGGCCTCCCACCAACCATCGGACCACATAGAGGTGGGGAGTGCCGGTTCCAATGCCCTCTTTGCCCTATGAAATGGGGTTTTATTTGGCCGTCGGACTTCATGCCTACCAATGGCTAGCAGATCAGGGCTAGCAACCGACTGGGATGACCGATGGGTGGATGGTGGTCGATCTCCCACCGACCGTCGAATCGAAATCAAGCAAAGAGGGGTGCCGGTTTGGCCCCTTCTTCACCAGCCAATCGGGAGGGATGAAGCCCACTAACCGGTTTCAGGTTTGGATCTTAGGTTTGATCCAAGATCCAAATCTGATTTGATTGTTTGGTTATATATAGCAAATTTGCATATTAGTCCCTGGAAAATTATATATTTAAAAATAGTCCAACAAAAATTACATTTTAGTCCCTGTAATGTAATTTATTATATATAAATCTCTGCTGAAGCTTATTATTTCATAATAATCCTTCAAAACCTCAGTTTAGTCCTTAAAAAAGGTTTATTTCTGATGATAGTTCTCAAAAAATTAATTTTTTGATATTACTATAATTATGTGACATAATATACTATTTTCTGAGACATAATAACTTAGAAAATTATTTTGGCATGTAAGAGATCCTCTGGTAGCATGTACTTTCCTGAGTTGTGTATATATTTTTTATACTTTCGGCATTCCTTTTGGAGGTTACATTGGTTGAAACCTAAATTATTTATTTGAGCTATACAAATCTATTACTGTAGCTTTGGGATATGATACTACATTATAATATGATTAGTGGGATGCATATTGTTAAGTATCCCATTCCAGACTTGATCATTTGTGGGTATACATGTGGTTAAAGTATGCTGACTTGTATTTGTTTGGGCATTTATTTTTCTGTATGGATAATTTTGTGAGTTGGCATGAATATTTATCACAAAAGTAGTTTATTTATGTTAGTCTATGAGATTTTTCATCATGATAGAGATATTTTCTAGTTATGGCATACAATCACCTGCTCAAAGGAGGTTATTGTGTGTTTTAACTAGAAATTACATGGAGCTTTATGTCGTGAGGGTGCTCTAGCTTTCGGGGTCTATCTGCCCAAAGGGGATAAGCTTCTGAATGCTAAGGTATTTCTTCTTGTGATTTTATGTGAAGACTACTTATGCATATTGCATATTATGCCCAAAGAAAAATATGTGATATTATATTTGGGCTCTTGTTTATAGCTTATGTTGTTTATGTATATGCCTAATTGACTAATGTTCTGTATTCCCACCATTTGATTGTACAGTCTCATTCAGTGTTAATGATAACAATGTTGTCGTTGAAATTTTGACTGGATCAAATTATAAGAGGTGGAAGCAAGACATAAAATTTACTCTAGAGATTGCTGACATTGACCTGGCATTGCATGAGAATAAACCTGATGATCTCAATGATCAGAGTATACCTAAACAAAAGGATTATTTTGTCAAATAGAAAAAGTCTCATAGGCTTAGTTTGATTGCTATTAAGAAGTCTGTTTTTGAACATCTACTGAGTGGTCTATCAGAGACCAATAATGCTAGAGAACTATTTGATACTATAGGATGAAGATACCTTGTATCTGCGAATGTTGAGTTTGGATGCCTAATGAAAGAACTGACAACCATCAGATATGACAATATTGGGGGTGTTAGGAAATATATTTTAAAAATGATTCATCTCTCAACCAAACTTAAGGATTTTAAAATTGATTTGTCTAATTTTTTTTCTTGTGCCTCATGCTTTGAATTTCTTATTTGTTGAATTCTCCCAAATCAAAACTGCCTATTACACTCTGAATGAAATCTAGAGTGTTAATGACTTGATCACCACATATGCTGCTGAGGAAGAAAAGCTTAAGAAAGAAAAAAATGAGGGTGCCCTTATTTCCTTCCAATCCAAACCCCATTCTGGTAAGAAATCTGTGAATTATAAAAGATATAAACCTACTGCTCATAGAAAGTCTCGGGGATGCTAAAGGACATGGTAATAACCTGATCAAAATCATTCTGTAGGAGGCTCCAAAGCTGTCATTAAAAAAAATATCAAATATTTTCACTATAAGAAGAAAGGCCATATAAGGAGTCAATGCCATAAATTCAAATCTTAGATAGGAAAGAAAAAAAAATAGGAAGGTAAGTCCCTAGCTCTTATTTGTTATGAGTCAAATATAGTCAATGTCCCTATTCATTCATAGTGGATTGATAGTGGTGCCATAACTCATGTTGTCATTTCTTTACAGGGTTCATAAGCAAATAAAAATCAAGTCTGAAGAAGTTCAGACAGAAAGAAAATGATCTTGAAGTTGAAGTAGAATATATAAGAGTTATCAAGTTGTCTTTAGAGTCTGATTTTGAAACTTTCTTGGAGAGCACCTTTTATTTACCTTCTTTTAGAATGAATTTGACTTTTGTTTCCTCTTTAAATAGGCTTGGATTTAGTTTTGACTTTCATGATGGAAAGGTTAATTTGATGTTTAACTCTCAGATTATGGTATTTTGAATGATGGATTATATAAGTTATGTTTAGTTTGTGATTATCCCTATGCTTCTTTAAATGTTAAAAATATAGTTGTAAAGCATTTTAGGATTAAATATAAATCTTCTATATTGTGGCACAAGCGCTTAAGGCACATATCTAAGAAAAGAATTGATAGATTGATTAAGGATGATATCCTACCCACCTTAGATTTTAGGGATATGGAGACTTACATTGATTGTATTAGGGGTGAATTGACTAAGACTAAAAAAAAGGGACAATTCATAGTTCAGGCCTTTTGGAAATAATTTACACTGACATTTATGGACCTTATTCTTCTACAGTCTGTGGTAATATATATTTTATCATATTCATTGATAATTTTTTTTCGATATGATTATCTTTATTTAATTAAAAAAATTAGATGTCTTTGAAAATTTTAAAATCATCGAAATAGAAGTTAAAAATGATTGAGAAAGGTCATCAAGATCATAAGATCTGATCATGAGGGTGAGTATTATAGCAAACATAATATGATAGGACAATATATGGGTCCATTTGCCAAATGCTTACAGAATTATGGGATTGTTGCCTAATATATCATGTTTGGTAGCCTTGAGCAGAATGGTGTGGCCAAGAGGTGTAATCACATCCTTAAGAATATGATGAGGAGCATGATGAGTAGGTCCAACTTGCCAGAATATTTATGGGGTGGGACTCTTAAAATTATCTTACATATTTTTAATAGAGTTCTCAGTAAATCTATGCCTAAAATATCTTTTGAACTTTGGATTGGCAAAAAACCTAGCTTAACCATCTCTGAATTTGAGGTTGTCCTACAGAAGTAAGAATATATAATCCAATAGAGAAAAAGCCTGACCCTAAAACCAGTTGTTGTTTCATTGGGTATCTAGAACATGCTAAAGGATATAAGTTCTATAATCCTGGGAGAGATAACAAAATTATAGAATTACTGACTGCTAAATTTTAGAACTTGATATGATTGATGTTGAATCTTCTCGGACTGTTGATGTTGATAGTAGTTAGATTGAGACTGTCTTCATTTTTATGTCTATATCATATGAGAATGTAGTTTCTACACTATTGATAGAGTGGATGTTCAGGCCTCTGATCCTTCTGCTTCTGTTGGGAACCTTCAACCAATTCAGTCTGTTGAGGAGGTGCCATTAAGGAGGTCTGTCAGATATAGGAGATTTGTCGTTCCTGATGATTTATTTATCTATCTTGGGAAAAGTGATTATAACATTGGGTATGTGGTTGATCCAGTAACATATCATAATACTGTGAGCTATCCCCAGTCTGATTTGTGGATAGATGCTATGAAGAAGAAAATGCAATCTATGGTTTGAAACAAGCATCTTGGCAATGGTACTTAAAATTTGATGAGGCGAAAATCTCTTTTGACTTTGAAGAAAACAAAGTTGATCAGTCTATCTATCTCAAAATCAGTGGGAGCAAGTTTATCTTTTTTATTTTATATATTGATGATATCTTGCTTGCTAGTAGTGATTTTGGTTTACTTAGTGAGATTAAACAAATGCTATCTAGAATTTTTAATATGAAAGATCTTGGGGAGACAACCTTTGTCCTAGAAATTGAAATTCACAGGGATAGATCACTTCATTTGTTAGGTTGTCACAAAGGGTATACATTAACAGGCTTCTTGAAAGATTTAATATACACAATTACAAATCATGTGATATGCCTGTTGCTAAGGGTGTCAACTTTAGTAAAGATTAGTGCCCCATGAATATGCTTAAGAAAGATCAAATGAAGAATGTGCCTTATGCCAGTGCTATAAAGAGTCCAATGTATGCTCGGGTTTGCACCAGACCTGATATTGCCTTCATATTAAGAGTCCTTGGTAGGTATCTATTAAACCCAAGCTTCCAATATTAGGTTGCTGTAAAAAGAGTGATGAGATACTTACAAAAAATCAAGAACTATATGCTTGTGTATAGAAGATCTGATAATCTAGATTTGATGGGTTATTCAGATTCAAATCTTATCGGATGTTCTAATAATTTTAAATCAACTTCAAGATATATTTTTATATTGGCTGAAAGTGCAGTATCTTGGAAGAGCGTTAAACAGACCCTGACCACTTCTTATACTATGCAAGCTGATTTTATTGCCTGCTATAGGGATGCTACTCAAGCTATTTGGTTGAGAAATTTTATTACAAGGCTTCGGATTGTTTATTCTACTACTAGACCACTGGCAATTTATTGTGATAATAGAGCAGTTGTGTTATTTATGAAGAACAATAAATCTTCCAGTAGATCTAAATATTTGGAATTGACGTACCTGACAGAAAGAAATCTTATGAAGAAGGGGGACATAACTATTGAGCATATAGATATAGAGTCCAAGTTGGTTGATACTCTGACCAAAACTTTGAGGCTTATATGCTTTACAAAGCTTGTTGAAAATATGAACATATTGAATTCTTTTGATGTACTTGGTTAGTGAGAGTGATTTTATATTTATGATTTATTGATATTTTATTATTATGGATCTTTTTCATCTCATACACTTATGATGAATATTAATATATATTATTGATATGATAAATTAATGGCACATTTATATTAATTTTTTTGATTATGCGTACATATTTATTTTAGTACACTTGGAGATATCTCTTATTTATGTACCTATTATATAAAACTTGAGACCAGGTGTCGAGTCTCAGATATGTTATGCTGTCTCATCATTGGCACCATATTGAGTATGTGAGATAGAATAGTTGTTGTTGAAGCCGGCCATTAAAATTTCTCTTACTTATTTTGTATCCAAGCATGTTAAAGAGAAATTGAAGGATCGACAATAAAAATAGCATGTATTTGGATCACTTATGGATGCTATTTTCTTGCTACACTACCACACCAAGACTCATATCGATAGTGTTAGCGATGTTCGTAACCATGATAGGTCTTGTGTTAAATAAAGGATGCAATGACTCCTATGATTCAATATAATTAATACTATTAGACCGAGTCAATTCGAAGGTATTGTCCATGGATCATATATTTTTCAAAAATCATAGCCACGTACTGTATTTTTTGTTGTTCAGTCCGAGAGTTATTTTTAAAAATAAAATATTCTTAAAATTTTAAAATCATAATTAATGTTGCCCAAGTGGGAGAATATGAAAATTTTTCTAATTATAGGCTACCATTAATTATTTATTTTATTTTATTAAAAATAGATTGATTATATGATCTAGGTTAATGGACATGCATGTAAGCCCAATGTTATTAGTGATCCTTATATTTTGGGCTATGCGGGCCTTATGTTGGATGGTATAGTTGGGGTAGCATAGTGTAGGCCGGAATCCGACTTGAGTACCCATGATGGGAGGGCCTATTAGGGTTTCTTTTTGAATGGCTAGGTTACCTCTCCACTTTCTATAAATATCATAAGATTAATTCTCAGGTTTGTCCCATCAAATAGCTACCTGTTGAGAGGAAGCTAGGGAGAAGGACTTGGCTTTTGGTGTTCGTCTGAGCATCTGTGATTGATCTATTATTCAAAATATATGGCAAGCACTGGTATGTTTCTTAAATCTTAGTTTATGAATCCTTACATGTAGAGATTTGTTCTTGAATCAGGATTTTGTGTTCTAATCTTCTATATGAGATCTTTGGAAAAATCCCAACACTGGCAACCAAAGACTCTCTCTTTCTCCACCCTTCTTTTCCTTGGTTATTGGTTCATTCTTGCTAACTTTTCTTTCTTTTTTTCAGTTAGATCCTATTTGCTAGTTTGGTGACTTGTGTGCAGTAGAAATGTGGGGTAGAAGAGAACAAGTTTATACATTTAATTTTAATTATTGGTTGGGAAGTTAATTTGTGGTTTACTCTACTACTATTTATTCATTGGCTGAATTAATGATGCAAGATTCGCTAGAAAAGAGCGAAGCTATAATGGTAGAAAATCTGTCAAGGCTTAGAGTAATTAAACTGGAGAGACAGGTGTTGTTTCCAATTGAGAGAAATATAGTGTACGTTCCCTTTTAAAATTCATGCATGACAAATTATGCAAAGATACTGAATGTTTGTGTGAAAGTCATCTACACCTAATCTAAAGGCCTGTAGTCTTTATAGTCTATGTTACTTAGATATATTATGCAGCGAAAATTTCCCAGGATGAAAATATGAAAGGAACATGTCCTTTCACTATTCAATTCATCAATACATGACAACTGGTGGTGAAATTTTGTTAAGAACTCATCCTAACACTAATTATCTGATCCAAGGGGATCAGATTCAATTTGGACCTCTTTAGGCACTACACGCAGGACTCGATGTGTCCTACTACCACTACTAGTATTTGGAAAGTTCACAAACTCAATATGGACCATAAGTAAGTGATGGATAAGGTCTAAAATTAAGATCCAGTACATTAGGAGGCCAAATTATATGCCAAATTTTAAAAAATCATAACTTGATCATACAATATCCGATTGAGATGATTTTTTTTTGAAATTCAATATCTTTTTAAGATTTAAAATTTTGGGCCAATCTCCTAAAGAGGCTAAATCAAGCCAAAATTTCATCATTTTGGCTTTAAAATAGGCTGATCAAATCAAAATTTTTCTTTTTGAGAAAGATTTTGACCAGAGGTTATCTTCTAATTCTTAAAAAATTAGACAGAATTGAGATCTATCTTCCATAAAATTTTAATATTTTTCATGATCTATTATATTTATTATTTTTTAATAGATATAGTTTTATTTAAACTAGAAAGAAGAGTCCAATTCAACTTATTCCATGATGGACGTTCTTCTAAAAGATAAAAAAAAGAATCTAATCTGAATTATATAAGAGCAGACCTCACTATTATAAATAGTGACTTATGTATCTCAACTTGTATAGACAGGGAATAAAAATAAAGAGAACTAGATATTAAAACCTGTGTGATGCATGGGTAACGAAAAAAAAGATGAGTATATGAAAGAAAAATTATATATTTTATTAAAACTAAATAGAATAATAATTGAAACTGATTAAATAATTTAATATTGAAAATGATTAATAAGTAATTCTTTTCCTAATGATTAATATAAATTATTTTATTAAATTATAATAAATAATGTCAAATACTCAAAATACCACTTGTCAAACACTTAGAATACCACTTGTCAGAAGGTCACCAATCTGATCCTTCCTATTAAATTATAATAAATCATGGTAAACACTCAGAATGTCACTTGTCAAACACTCAGAATGCCACTTGTCAAAAAATCATCAACTTGGTCCTTCATTTTATATGTTATATTAGATGAAAAGGGATTTGAACTATACTTTCAAAAATTCTCCTCTTCTTCCATCTTTTTTTGTGAGATTCAAGTTGAACAGATTAAAAAAAATCTTTCTTCTTTCCGATTAGATTAAGGTGGTATCAAAGCTTTGATTCTCTACATCTATGGGAGATCTAGATACTCAAGCAGTACAAGCAGACATGAGAAGTTTTATCTATGCTTAAAGTGCATTGAAGGATAAAAGTGAGTATGGTGGCTAGATCTATCTCGATGGATTGATGAGATGAAGGAATATCTGATACAATTAGAAAAGATTGCCTAACTTTTCAAGATTGTATCTCAATTGGTAGCACCTTCAATACAAGCACCAACAGCTCATGTTGTAAAGCCATCTCCAATGTCTAGAGATCAAGATCTATCATATAGCAAGAAAGACCAACATTAGAAATCATCTTCGAGCAAAGCCAAGTTGTTTAGCCATGAGGTAGAGAAGCAAATGTTCCTCACCTTCAACTTTGATTTGACAAGAGCTAAATCCCCTAAATAGTAGGAGCTCTGATCCAAGATCATCAGAGTTGATTTGGACCTCTTTTTTTCACCATTATGAGTGGGACTCGCTATGGCCCATTACCACTATGAGTATTTAGAAAGTTCACAAACTTGATATGAACCACTCTGGTCACTATAAGTAAGTGCTGGATGGGTATAAGAGTAGGATCACCATATCACAAGCCAAATCATATGCCAAACTTTAGAAAACTATAACTTGGTCATATGATGTCTGGTTGAGATGATCTTTTTTTTTTAAAAAAAATGGTTATCTTTTTAATGTCTAAAATTTTAGGCCAGCTTCTAAAGGGGATAAATCAAGCTAAAATTTTATCATTTTGATCTTGAAATTGGTTGATCAAATCGAAGCTTCTTTCTCAGAAAAGACTTTGATTGAAGGTTATCTTCCAATCTCTAGAGAATTAGGGGGGTGTTCGGTTCACAACCAGAATCGAAATGAGAATGAAAATCGGAATGGCTTGAAATCGAAATCGGAATGGCCAAATCTCTCAAAGCGTTTGGTTCGTGACCGAAATCGAAATCGAAAACAGAATTGAAATGAAAATTTAAATCCATAGAGGAGAATAGGAATTGAGTTCTATATAGATTGAGCCATTCCCATTCCATCCCGGAATCAGAATCGGAATGGGATTCCTCCTAACCAAACGGTTAGAATGGGAGTCACCCATTCCGATTCCAATTCCAAATCTCCACTCTCCCCAACCAAACACTCCCTAGATGGAGTAATAGAAGGCAAAATTAATATAGAAATTGAGATTTATCTCTTATAAAATTTTAATATTTTTTTATGATTTATTATATTTATCATTTTTTTATAGATCTAGTCCTATTTAAACTAGAAAGAGAATTCAATCTAACTTGTTTAATGGTGGACGTCATTTTAGAAGATAAGAAGAAGAATCCAACCTAAATTATGTAAGAGTAGATATTGCTACTATAAATTTGGGGCTATGTACCTTAGTTTATGTAGAAAGAGAATAAAAATAAGGAGAAAGAAAAGAGACTTAAATCCTATTTTCAAAAATTCTTCTCTTCCTCTATCTTTTTCTTCATGAGATTCAAGTTAAGTGGATTAAAGAAAATCTTCCTTCTCCCCAATCAGATTATTTTTTAGGTCTAAATATAAAAGAAATATTATATATTTTTAAAACATATTTTAAAGATTTTATATTTAAAGAATTTTTAAAACATATACCATCAAAGTTTCTTCCTATTCTTCTAACTTTCAATATATATGCTTTAAATCTAGCCTCTCATATGGCCTTCTTAGCCACTTTAAAGCTTTCATACATTTCTTTATTCCTACATTTAGCTATTTTTCTATAGCACACTCTTCTAGCCTTATTTATCAATTATCTTTCTTATCCTTCACTAAGTTTTTTGGCTGGATAATCTTTTTCTTTGATTCTCTTAATATCTTTGTACTTATTTTTTTTTTAATACTATTAGGCTTCTATTCCCACATAGAATTGATTTTTCCATGTAAAACTCATTTTTCTTCTTTCAACATTTCGTCATTAAAGTCAGTAGTTATTTCTCTTCTTGATACATCACCTAGTTCTCAGGTTCCTATATGCATATTTTTTTAGTTATTTTCTTTAATTTTCTAAAACAGACATCCAAAACCATGCACGAACCTATGTAATATGGTTAATCTCTCATCCATTAATGACCTTGCAATCTTTATATAAAGCTTGATTAATCTTTCTAGCACGAAAAAATTATTTAGCTAGTATAAATTAGTTTATTTTTAAATTGAAAAATCTTGAGGTGTGACCATTCGTCGTCAATACAAAACATTCCATGACTTACTTTTCTAGCAACATGTGCTAAATATATTTTTCTACGAAGGAAAAAAAAAAAAAACATGTAGCCAGTTTGAGGATGAGAAATCGCCACATTATCATGGATTCCACCATGACGAACTGAGAGGTGAAAGGGACGATCAGGTCAATTAGAATGGAGACATGCAACAAAGCTATGGTACTTCCACATGTACATCTAGGTCCCTAGAGCAGCCTTCGTAACAATTTTATGTGAACCATGCATGCGATACAAGTTTCGAAGTATTCTTAATCTAATAAGAAATCTTTCAAAATGAAAAAAAAAAATATTGATATACTTTACATACGCACAACAGTATACTCTTCGATCTATTTCTTTCACGTTGAAAATTAATAATTGGATATCCCATCAAAGATTCATTCTATTAATTATTATTTATACTACTAAAAATATTTAGAAATAAAAAATTAACTATTTTGATGGTCTCTAATCTATGCATCAAAAGATATAAAAAATGTACTTCTAAAGTGATAAGAGATCATATTTGCTATGATCTAAGCATTAAATTTGATTGCTTTTCAATCTATATGTATTTTAGCTTGTGTAGGGATCATGATCAATAAAATTGATTCTTATTGTATATTTTATTATACTAGTATATGTAGTGAAAATTTTGTATTTTTGTATCTAGTTAATGCATAAGTTAGAGACGATCAAAATAAATGTATTTAGATTTTTAGTCATTTTTAATTATATGGATCATCATCAACAGAATGAATTTTCAATTTGAGTGCTTTGTTGAGAGGAGAGGTTACCCTCCCTCCTTTAAGAAGAGAGTAGTACATGTATGTATGTTTATAAACAATGTTTTATAAGCTTATAAGATCTATATATTCTTTGCTAAATATTATATCAGACTTGAAAATGCAATAAAAGTCAAAATGTTAATATCTAATTTCATGCTTGCATGTAGCTCTGAAAGTAAGTTGAATACCCATCTAAATTGGATATGTGTTAGGCACTTGAATACCTATGAAATTCTTTTTCTTATGGCTTTTAGGAATTTGTGGAGAGTTCAACTCTATCAATAATGAGTTAGATTCTTTCTTTTAACATTAGAAGCAAAGGATAAGAAGCATGTATATTAAAAGGCACTACTGATAATATCTTCAAAATTAAAATGTATATAAATATATCATTTGATTAAAATTATATCCTACCATGTATCCGAAAGTTCATTATTTTTGTCTTGCTGAATTGGATACTTAGATATGTTTTCAATCAGATTCCTCAATCAGTGTCTATACAACATACTATTACGTGTTTATTGATTTAAACTATCAAGGGGTGTTATGAAGTGCCTGTGTGTAAAATTATCGATTCATAGCAAAAGAACAAAAACAGTCTTCGAAAAATCTGGATAATAGAGATTCATATACTGAAAGTAGTTTGGAAAATGGGGCATTGCCTAAATTCTTCTGTGAAAGCCTGGCCCACTAAGCCCTGTAAAAAAAAAAAAAAGTAGGAAGACTCCCGATCGGAGTCTTCCTCTTCCCCCGTTTCCGATCAAAAATCGGAGTCCTAGGGCCATTAAAAGACCCTAGGACGAACTCTATAAGAACCCCCCCTCTCCTCTATGGGTAGACCCTTCAGTCACCGACGATTGCCGGAGATTTTTCTCCGATTTTCTCGTTTGAAGCCGCGGCCCTCGACCTGTGCTCGCCGCGATTTCACGCCGGTGGGGGTCACCGGAGGTTGTGGTAAGGTCTCCCTCCTCTCCCTCTCCTCTCCCTCTCTTCTCTCCCTTCTTTTCCGTGCCTGTGGGCACGATTGCCGGCGACGAGGTCGCCGGATTTTGCTGGAAAAGAAAACTCCTGTTTTCTTCTCCTCTTTTTTTTTGATTTTCCGGCATCGACGGTCATCCCCGACCGCCGGTGCAGGCCCTCCGAACTCGAGGGAAGGCCTCCCTTGCCGTCGGCCACCGCTGGGCAAGGGGTGGCCGTGAATGGCCGACATGGGGAACGGGGACCTTTAGGTCCCCTGTTCTGGCCAAAGAAGGCCACGGGAAGGAAACGAAAAAGAAAAAGAAAAGAAAAAGGAAAAGAAAAAAAAAAGAAAAAAAAAGGAAAAGAAAAAGAAAAAGAAAAGAAAAGAAGAAAAAAGAATAGAAAAGAAAAGAAAAATATATAAAATAATAAAAAAAAAAAGAGAGAAAGTTTCTCTCATCCCTCTCTAAAGTCTTTCTCTCTCTAGAATTGGATTCGTTCTCTCTCTACTTTCTCTCTCTAAAAAAAAAAATCTCTCTCCAAGAAATCCTATGAATCCCTTATTATGCTATCTTCTTCACTTCTAGGGACCTATGACCTTAAATCGGGTTAGAGCCGAAGGGAGAGATTTATTGGACTGATCATCAAATCGGTCATTTCTTTATATTATGTAATTTTATTAAAAATATAAAATTTATTAATGATTTAATATTTTAAATAGGACTGTCTGATTCTTTTAAGAAAGATTAAAAGGTCTAGGACGAACGAGGTAAGTAGATCTTATGCTCCTTATTTATTTTAAATGATCATATTTTTATGCAAAGAATTGATATTGATGAAATCATAAATTTTCATAAAATAAGGATCGGTATATGTGATATGAAAAAGCATGTTTTATTACGATCATTGGTTTCATGAATATGTCTTATGAAAATAGCATGATTATGAAGTATGAATTTCATTGTTTTTCCATCTATGTATATGTATGCTTTAAGAAAAAGATATAATGATTTCAAAGGCTCTCAGATGGCTATGAACGAATCCCTACGGGAAGGTCGACATCCGGAGCTAGCATCCATATGAAACATGGCCCTGCCAGCGGGTATAAAGTTGGCACAAGAATTAAGAACTCTGTCGATTAAGAAACATGGCCCTGTCACGGGTATAATAGTGACCTTAGCACGAATATCTGTGAGCAATATTTTGAAACATGACATGAATACATGATGAAAATGATTTACGATTCATAATTATGAAATATACATGATTTATGCATGCATGATGAGCTTATAACTTATTTTATTATATGCTCTATGAAATATTTATTTTTGTAATAATTGTTATTTGCTAAATGATGCATTATCATAGAAAACTTATGCTTGATCCGGTAAAGAAGCGAAAGTCTACTTACTGAGCTAGTGTAGCTCATTTTCTTTTTGTTTTCTCTTTCATGTACAGAGAAATAAGGCTAGGATCGAAGGAAAGAGAATCCAAGCTTGGAGATCAGTAAAGCAAGTTTAAAAATTTTGCTCTAGAAATTCAGTTTATGTTTATGGATTGTAGTCATTATGAATTTTAAGACTTGGATTATTTTATCTCTGGTTTTAGATGCTCTGATACCATAAAATATCACACTCGGTTTGTATCTCAATGCTTGGTATGCCTGTTGGGAATAGTATCCCAAAGCCAATCGTCAGCCTGTTGACGGCTGTGCTCCTTTTGTATTAATACATGAATTATAAATAAATAAAAGTTATTTTAATATTTTTTCATCACAAATGTTTCATCTTCTAATGAACTCCTGTGTTGTGGTGAAGTCCTTGGGACTATTTAGACTCGACAAAGGAGGATTTGTCGCTTAGTCCTTAAACATGTTCGCGACCAAATGATACGTTGTTACCAAGGACGACAACGTTTATCGAACATAGATCGTTGTGTGCCATATGGGTTGGTTGTCCTCATAACCAAAGAGTGTGGAGACACTCCTATGGCATACAGGTGAGATGTAATGGTACATCTGCACTGAACGTGACCAACTCCGGAGCTATTTCTGTTGTCAAGATTTGCTCCGATGGGATATGGGTATAAATGTCCCTCCGACCTGAGACCGCCACGGTGACTTGCAAGCAACTCACTGCACTTAGGCACTGGACTACCTGAATTTCTAATTCAATGACGGAAGGCTGCTGGGTGTAGTCAAGTACTTGACTTGTCGGTGCGTGTGTCAAGATGGGATTGACCACTCCAGTTTAGGAGCTGTGTACAGTCGTATTTCAATTTAGCAAAACTTTGGCCAGGGTAGTCCTAGTGAGGAGTCACAGGACTAATTGAGTTGAGCACGATTCGGATGATATCATCAGGGTTGACAGTTTAACCCTGAGTCGTCCTAAACACAGGGGTCAAAAGGGATGAATTATACGGTAACCATATTCACGTAGGTTCTGAATGTTGCGATTGCGATTATTCGACCTATCCGATCATCGGGTACCATTGCTAAATGGTCACTTCGATTAGTACAGGAATTGATTCCTGTGCTACCGGCTTAGGTTCGAACCTGCGGGGTCACACACATTAGTGGTTCCTTTCTGATCAGATGGCTGATTATGAGTCTTATGTGTCTGAGACTCTATGATTGAGAATTAAGATTCTCTGATCATGAGTTCCACACATTTTGGGTACCGGGATCAAAATTTTGAATTTTAAATTTTGAATTTGAAATTTGAACTCTTTGATCAGGGTTTCATATCGATGGTTTCTGATGCCTGATTGCCCATCGGATTTGGACTCAATATTTATGAGAGGTTTAATTAGTGATTTGATCACTAATTAACTCAATTTGATTGAGTAATTATTTTTGGATCAAGTCCAATTGAATTGGATTCAGTTTGGATTGACCCGATTAGGTTAAATGTTGACCTAATCGCTAAGGTGGTTTAGTCCCTGATTTGATCAGGGGTTAGGTTTAGTTAATTTTTGATTTGATTAGGATTTTATTGAGCCTAATTAAGCCTAATTAATTTGGATGTAATTTATTCTAATTGTGCTTAACCTATTTAGATTAGGTTGGCTTAATTAGGTTCAAACCACCTTGACTTTTCTCCCTGCGCCACCTCACTTCTTCTGTGCATATTTAAATTCACGAGAAGCAAATTCTCATGAATTTTCTCCACACAGAAGCCATCCCATGCCCACCCTTGTGCGCCAAATATCTAGATAAAAATAAGTTGGTTGGCCATTCAAATTCAAAAGAAAGTTTGAATTTGAATGAGCAACCAACTAATCCATGCGCCATGGTCTTATCTTGTGCGCCCCATATTTTACACGAGAAAATATTTCTCGTGTAAACTCTCCACACACAAATCAACTCACTCCCCTTCTCTTCTCATGCACAAGTGGATAGGGATGAGTTGGTTTTGCATTTTAATTCAAATTTGATTTGAATTCAAATGTGCAACCACTTATCTTTATCCTCTCACGCGGATAAGACACGTTCGACATTATTTTAAAAAGAGGAGAAAGGTGGGACGTGCGTAGAAATTTTAGGAGAGAAACTTTGGGGCATGAGGAAAGTTTGTGCGCAAGGTGAAGGTCCAAAACCTTTCGAGAGAAAAAGAAAGAAAAGAAAGAAAATTGAGCGCAGGGTTTCTAGTGTGTACCCTAGGGTTTCTACCTAGGATTTGGGAAGTGAGATTGGTGTGCCACGAGTGTCGTGAGTCCACCAAATTTTAGAGAGAGATCCATCAGCCTCTCAAGCAATCGTGCAAATAATCCGAAGCATCCGAAGAGTCGGCACACATTGATCGAAGGAGTTCGATCAACATCTGCCATCAAAAGGGTGAAATCACGAACTAGCATTTGTAAGGAGCTGATCAGACGGGAGCTTCGTGTGGACGATCCGCAGAGGTCAGACATTTGTGTGGCTGTGACGTGATGATCAGAGTTCTCCGACGGTGATCAGATTGCGGTGATCGACTACCCGCAAAAGGTGATGTGTTCTGAACACAGTACTGTAAAAGATTTACTAATTCAAATTTGAATTTCAAATTTAAATGCATGCTGTTGTATCATATTTAGATCCTAGTGTAGGGTTAATTAGTATTAGTTAATGAGATTAATTAATAATTCCGCTGTAAAATAGTAATTTTGAAAAAATTTTAAAATTACCATTTTGCCCCTGCACTAAATTTTTGCTACAATGCCAACAAGTGAAAGCCGAATATCAAAGACCTGCTGGTCTGCTAAGACCATTAGAGATACCAGAATGAAAATGGGAACATATCACGATGGATTTCGTTACTGGACTTCCAAGGACAACAAGAAAAAATGATGCAGTGTGGGTGATTGTTGATCGACTTACTAAATCAGCTCACTTTCTACCTTTTCGAGTTGGCACTCCGCTTGATAAGTTAGCCCAGATGTATATTGATGGAATTATACGTCTGCATGGTGTTCCAATAAGTATTGTATCTGATCGAGACCCACTATTTGTATCTAGATTTTGGAAAAGCTTTCAAGATGCCTTGGGAACAGAATTGAGGCTTAGTACTGTATTCCATCCTCAGACCGATGGCCAATCTGAAAGGACAATTCAAACTCTAGAGGATATGTTAAGAGCTTGTGCTTTTGACTTCGGAGGACATTGGGATAATCATGTGGCATTGATTAAATTTGCATATAATAACAGTTTTCATTCTAGTATCCAGATGGCACCCTATGAAGTCCTATATGGAAGAAAGTGTAGATCCCCTCTGTATTGGGATGAAGTGGGTGAAAAAAAATTAATTGGTCCCGAGTTAGTTCAAGATGCCAGAGACAAAATTTATCTAATCAAGAGAAGACTCAAGGCAGCACAGGATAGACAAAAGAGTTGGGCAGATAGAAAAAGAAGAGAATTAGAATTTCAGGTCGGTAATCATGTTTTTCTAAAAGTATCACCTACTAAGGGTGTCATGAGGTTTGGGAGTCATGGCAAGCTGAGTCCGCGATATATTGGACCTTTTGAAATTTTAAATCGAGTAGGAGATGTTGCATACGAACTAGCCTTACCACCAGATTTATCCAAAGTGCACAATGTCTTTCATGTTTCACTACTGAGGAAGTTTGTACCTGATCCAAACAGTGTGATAAAGTATGAGCCATTGCAAGTTCATGAAGATCTAACCTATGAAGAATTTCCTCTGTAAATTATTGACCGAAAAGAGCAAGTTCTAAGACGGCATACCATTCCATACGTAAAGATTCATTGGAGTAATCATGAAGAGAGAGGGGCTACTTGGGAGCTTGAAGACGATATGAAGATGAAATATCCACACTTATTTGAAAATGAATGTATGTTAAATTTCGAGGACGAAATTTTTTTTTTAAGGGGGGTAGAATGTGAAAGCCCGGCCCACTAAGCCCTGTAAAAAAAAAAATAGAGCAGGAAGACTCCTAATCGGAGTCTTCCTCTTCCCTCGTTTCTGATCAAAAATCGGAGTCCTAGGGCCATTAAAAGACCCTAGGACGAACTCTATAAGAACCCCCCCTCTCCTCTATGGGTAGACCCTTCAGTCACCGACGATTGCCGAAGATTTTTCTTCGATTTTCTCATTTGAAGCCGCGGCCCTCGACCTGTGCTCGCCGCGATTTCACGCCGGTGGGGGTCACCGGAGGTTGTGGTAAGGTCTCCCTCCTCTCCCTCTCTTCTCTCCCTTCTTTCCCGTGCCTGTGGGCACGATTGCCGGCGACGAGGTCGCCGGATTTTGCTGGAAAAGAAAACCCCTGTTTTCCTCTCCTCTTTTTTTTCGATTTTTCGACACCGACGGTCATCCCCGACCGCCGGTGCAGGCCCTCCAAACTCGGGGGAAGGCCTCCCTTGCCGCCGGCCACCGTCAGGCAAGGGGTGGCCGTGAATGGCCGACGTGGGGAACGGGGACCTTTAGGTCCCCTGATACGGCCAAAGAAGGCCACGGGAAGGAAACGAAAAAGAAAAAGAAAAGAAAAAGGAAAAGAAAAAGAAAAAGAAAAGAAAAAGGAAAAGAAAAAGAAAAAAAAAGAAAAGAAGAAAAAAAAAGAAAAGAAAAGAAAAAAAAATATATAAAATAATAAAAAAAAAAGAGAGAAAGTTTCTCTTATCCCTCTCTAAAATCTTTCTCTCTCTAGAATTGGATTCGTTCTCTCTCTACTTTCTCTCTCTACTTTCTCTCTCTAAAAAAAATCTCTCTCCAAGAAATCCTAAGAATCCCTTATTAGGCTATCTTCTTCACTTCTAGGGACCTATGACCTTAAATCGGGTTAGAGCCGAAGGGAGAGATTTATTGGACTGATCATCAAATCGGTCATTTCTTTATATTATGTAATTTTATTAAAAATATAAAATTTATTAATGATTTAATATTTTAAATAGGACTGTCTGATTCTTTTAAGGAAGATTAAAAGGTCCAGGACGAACGAGGTAAGTAGATCTTATGCTCCTTATTTATTTTAAATGATCATATTTTTATGCAAAGAATTGATATTGATGAAATCATAAATTTTTATAAAATAAGGATCGGCATATGTGATATGAAAAAGCATGTTTTATTACGATCATTGGTTTCATGAATATGTCTTATGAAAATAGCATGATTATGAAGTATGAATTTTATTGTTTTTCCATCTATGTATATGTATGCTTTAAGAAAAAGATATAATGATTTCAAAGGCTCTCAGATGGCTATGAACGAATCCCTACGGGAAGGTCGATATCCGGAGCTAGCATCCATATGAAACATGGCCCTGCCAGCGGGTATAAAGTTGGCACAAGAATTAAGAACTCTGTCGATTAAGAAACATGGCCCTGTCACGGGTATAATAGTGATCTTAGCACGAATATTTGTGAGTAATGTTTTAAAACATGACATGAATACATGATGAAAATGATTTACGATTCATAATTGTGAAATATACATGATTTATGCATGCATGATGAGCTTATAACTTATTTTATTATATGCTCTATGAAATATTTATTTTTGCAATAATTGTTATTTGCTAAATGATGCATTATCATAGAAAACTTATGCTTGATCCGATAAGGAAGCGGAAGTCTACTTACTGAGCTAGTGTAGCTCATTTTCTTTTTGTTTTCTCTTTCATGTACAGAGAAATAAGGTTAAGATCGAAGGAAAGAGAATCCAGGCTTGGAGATCAGCAAAGCAAGTTTAGAAATTTGCTCTAGGAATTCAGTTTATGTTTATGGATTGTAGTCATTATGAATTTTAAGACTTGGATTATTTTATCTCTAGTTTTAGATGCTCTGAACCAGTTTTGGTTTAATTAAATAATTGAATTGAACTTTATTATTACATTTATATGAGATACACCTGTTATTATATTTAAGAAGATGAATTTTGGCTTCGTGTTATCGTGGGTCCATCCCTCGGTAGCATGGCCGTGTTATGTCCCAGGTTTGGGGCGTGACATCTTCAATGTAACTTTGAAAGTTATCTAATATAAAAATCGAGTTAAGGTTCCAATATAACAAAGAAAAACCATGTTGGATTTGGTTTTTATTTAGGCTAATCTTTATTCAAAGCTCAATGCATGAATTCGTAATGCATATACATATCTTTACATGACATATAGGTCTAGAGGGGTCAGTCTCATGAACAAAAAATCTCCATGCTCTGGTGATGTACTAGTCAGATACAGGAGTTTCTTCTTGTGCTCTTAAGATCTAGTTTGCTTTATAAGAGAAGCAAGATTATTATGACAAAGACATAGGTGCTCCATTATATGCTCATCCAGAATCTCTAATTTCAGTTAAAAATTTTTCATAATCACTTACTAGGTTTAAGTACAGATCCAACACATAATCAGAACTTGCTTGGATGCAGATTGATCTTTAACTGAAATTTAGTGGATTAAGTGATTATATATGTGCATAGTTAAAAACATGAAAACCCAATTTTACATGTAGCTAGAATATGCCATGTAAATTAGGTAGAAGTTTTTGCTTCATTTATTCAGCTTTCACATCAGAAAATTAGCAAAGGATGAGTTGAGCTAGACAAGTTGCTAAAATCACTTGTGGTATTAAAATATAATACCACAAGTTATTAGAATATTTTTAAAGAAGCAATGAAGAAGTCTAAGGTTGTGTTTGGTAGCTGGCAATCTATTCAGATTGCTGGCAATTTAATACAGTAATCTGGATAACTGCATTTGGTATATTTTTTAGGTATAATCTAGATTGCCTCATGGTAGGCAATTTGAATTGCCTTGGAGAGGGATGACTGTCTAGATTACCACTTCTTTGGTAATGTTGCAATAAAAATTTTGGATAAAATTATCCCTTAAAAAAATTACACAAAATCAATTACCCAACCCTCCTCCTTCCCCCCCCTCCGCATGAGCCCCTAGCCCGTGGCTTCTCCATCTTCCTTTGCCTACCCGTGGCTCCTTTGCCCTTGTCCTCCACCACCCCCCCATGGCTTCTCCACACTAATCCCCACCACTCCCATGGCTCTACATGTACCCATCCCCTCCCCACCCCCCAGTGCCCATGATTCCCCACATCTCCCAGCCCGCCACCCTGCGCTACCATCACATCCACACCACTTCCATCACTTCTCACCAGAAAAAAAGAAGAGTATCCAGAAAAAATTATTAGGGATATTTTTAAAAATTTAATTTCATATTACCAGTAATCTGATTGTCATATCAAATATGTCAATCAAGACTTTTAGTAATTTTACTGCAATATTACCTTTGTATATCAAACACAATAATCAACATTACTAGCAATTTAATAGTGGTAATCTATCCTAAAGGCAATCCACATTATCTTTCAAGATAGCCTGGCAATGCATCAACTGCAACCTAAAAGAATTGATACTTTCTTTACAAATTCAGGGCCACACCAAAATGAAGTTCTGTTGTCTTGTATCTTCTTTTAGTGTAGTATGTCTCCACTTACTCGTGATATAATGCTTAACATATGCAAGCACTGGATACATGCTATAGTCAGACACTTTCAAGAGCAGGCTTTTTTTGCTTCCCGTTCTATATATAGAAGATCAGAACCTGAAATGGAGGCAAGAGGAGAAGATAAAAGAGCAGTTGGGTTAATATCTTGATATTTTAATAATTTAAAAGTAATTTTGGTTAAAATGTAACAGAGACTTGTTAAAGTATTTGTTAATAAAAAAGAGTTGCCTAGTTGGGAAAAATCCTCTTTAATCATTAAAATTACAACATGAAGGTCCAAAAATTAGGATCATAAATAATTCATTCTTGTTGTTTAATTTTTTAAACTAATTATATTCTTTACCTTATGGACTAACATGTTCATGTCAAACAGCTATGACTTCCCCCAAACTCCTACAAAATACATCCCTTTCGATGGGGGAGCAAAGTATCATGATTATTATCATTTTGTTGGAGGCCAAAGCCATAGTAACTTTGCCATAGTTTTTACCTACTGAGGCCACATATATGGAACAGACAAGGTTTGTTACGGTCCTAATGTTTTACCTGTGCTTCAATTTGCATGGGTCTGAGTATGTTGACAACTTTTGTTTAACCATACCAAGGATCCAGATATCAAAAAGAATACCTTGCAAAGGTAATTTTTCATGCTTCTGTTTGGTTAATTATTGAAGAAGAGTATGCAGATGCTATATATTTTCGTACTATTGCCTGATTTTGTCTTAGATAATTTGATATAGTAGCTAATATAGAGATTAATGTGATATCTATAAGAAAAATCTTTAAATGGTTTTGATTCAGCTGTGCTTGTCATATTTATCTTCAGGAAATATTTTTAATATTTTACTGGTATAATATTAGATTATTAGTCAACCAATAGATTAAAACCACATGGTAGTATTTTACCAAACGTAAGCAGACTGATCTTTACTAAGGGTGGCCCACTAATATTTTGCTTGATGAGTTGAACTCTTTATTTCAAGAACCTCCATTCAGATATAGTGGTTCAAACATATAATGTGAAGGGAATAAGGACTGTGTAAGAAAGAGAGAATGAGAGAAGAACTGAATGAGAAGAGAAAGAAATTTTCATTATCAGATAAGTCTTTTGGATACTGATCATCATACAATGCCTTACTTATATAGCCTTACTTGAACAGAATCTAATAACAACTCTAACAAACTCCTAGATTAGTTACACCAATTTTTATCCTTTATTAACATTCAATAAACCTAGACACCTCTAATCCTCTTCTGACTTAATTTCTAACATCCATGGGCCTTCATGATCTGCACAATCTATACCAGCAAGCCTTGTAGGCTTTGTACTTTGACTATCCAGAAGTCCATCTTCACTTGCATCCCCCCTCATAAAGACAATTTGTTTGCCAAGAGTCTGTGTTGAGGAGCAGATCTAGTACAAGCTATTTGCACTCAATCATTTCTCTGATGAAATGATAGTCCAATTCTATATGTTTGCTCTGAGCATGAAAAATTGGATTGAAACCAAGCTTGAGTGCTCCTTGGTTATCACACATAAGAAAAGCATGTTGAACTCTAAACTACAATTCGTGAAGGAGATATTGATACCAAGCAATGTGAGCTGCAGTCGTGGACATTGCCCTATATTCAGCCTTTATGCTTGATTGAGAAATAGTCCTTTATTTCTTGCTGTACCAAGAGATTAAGCAACCTGCAAAGAAAATACAGAAACCAGATATAGGCCTCTGAGTATCTAGATCACCTCCCCAGTCTGCATCTGTGTAGGCAATAAGATTGAGTTGCTTTTTCTGAGCCGAATAAAAGAAACCATCAGTAATAGTTCCTTTAACATATCTGAGGATGCATTTAGTAGCCTTGAGATGAGTTTCTATAGGCTCATGCATGTACTAACAGACTTGATTCATAGCAAATGTGATATCAGGTCTGCAATCAGGTCTAGTGAAAGTGAGATACTGCAATGCTCCCGCTAAACATCTAAAATATTTTGGATTTGATAATGGTTTGCCTCTATGTACTGAAACTTGCTTAGAAGAGCTAATAGGAGTTAAGGTGGGTTTGCAATCAGCTAGCTTAAATTTGTATAACAAGTTTAGAAAATACTTGTGTTATGTGAGCTTAAGGTCTTCTGCATTTCTATCAAGCTCCATTCAAAGAAAGTATTTGACTAGACCATGTTCTTTCATAGCAGACCTTCAAAATAATAAACATTTGAGTTTATGAATAGCTGTAGTATCATCACTAGTCAGAATAATATCATCCACATAGATAAAGACTAGACAAATACCTAAATTGAACTTTTTAAAGAACAAGGCATGATTAGCTTTGCTCTTTTAAAAATCTACCTACAAGAGAGCCCGACAGAAGTTGTTAAACCAAGCATGAGATGCTTGCTTGAGATCATAAATTATTTTCTGAGTTTACAAATCATTGACCTTCTGTCTGTTGCTTCAAAGCCTAGAGGCTGCTCCATATACACTTTTTCATAGAGATCACCATAAAGAAAGTTATTTTTCACATCAAACTATTGAAGTGGCTAGTTAAAATGGGTTGCTATGGCTAGGATCAATCTTACATTATCCATTTTAATGATAAAAATGAAGGTTTCATCATAATCCAAGCCCTTCTTTTGATCATATCTCTTGGCCACCAATCGAGCCTTGAATCTCTCCATTGTGCCATCTAATTTCCACTTGATTTTATAAGCCCATCTACAACCAACTACATTTTTCTCTGTTGGCCTTGGTACTAGAGTCAAAATTTGATGTTTAAGAAGCGCTGTCATCTCTTCATTCGCGGCTTGAACTCACTTGGGATCATTCTTATCCTTTTCATATGTATGAGGTTCACTTACTGATTGTAAATTACATATAAATGCAACTTATTTCACTGAAATATCAGCATTCAATGTCCAATTTTCAATTGGATAGTATTTCCTAGGTTGATCAGATCTACTTGATCTTCTAACATTTTATTTAAATATTGTAACTGATGTAGATTCTTGGACTAACCTTTCAACATCCAAGTTTGTATTGCTGCTAGAAGATTCAGATATGTGTTCCTATATCTACTTAGATTATACAGATTGAAGATGAGAAGTACCTTGAGTTGTTGTCTGTACAGAAGATGGGAAAAATGGACCTACCAAAGACTATGATGAAGTATCATTAAGAGAATTTGAGTATGAAGAATCTGATAAGCTTTGATGATCAAAAAAATAAGGTTGTGCATTGAGATGAAGATCTATCCAAAAATGATTCTCATCAAAACTAACATGTCTAGAAATGAACCCTCTTTTCTTTGAATGTCAGTAGTATCTATAGCTTTTGTGTGACCCATAAAAATACACTGCTCAGCCTTAGAGTCCAATTTCCTTCTCAAGGATTTATCTATATGCACATAGCATATATAGTCGAAAGCCCTCAAATGTTAATAATCTGGTTGCTGACCATTCACCATCTCTCATAGAGATTTATTTTCTGAATTAAATATAGTTAAAAATCTCTTTATCACATGCACTGCTGTTTGAAATGCCTTAGTCCATAAGTAAGATGGAGTTCCATGATGAAACAGAAGAGACATTCCCGACTTTAAAATATGCCTATATTTTTTCTCTACAACATCATTCTGTGGTGCAGTGTGAGATTAGCAAAATTGCTATTTAACCCCATTCTTGAGACACAAATATAAGAAAGAGGCAGAGTTCTTAGGAATCTAATCCTCTATTGATAATATTCTGTAACAAACTCATGAAACTTCTGAAATGATGAAATAACTTCAGACTTATTTTTTAAGAAGAAAATCCAGGTAAATCGACTATAGTCATCCACCAAGCTCAAATAATAATGAGAACCAGATAATGAACTTAAGTATGGTGAACCCTAAAGATCTACATGTAACAGTTCAAGAAACTTTGAGGAGTCTCTTATTGCATTAGAAAATAGTAAATGACAATTTTTACCAAATTGGCATCCTTTACAAACAAATTTTATCTAATTTTTTTCATATAAAGGCAAAACATTATACTTCCTAAGATACTCCAATACATCCAGATTTGAATGTGCTAGTCTAAGATGTCAGGTTTCTATAGAAACATTCTGCGTTGCCACCTAAGCTACTTCTAACTTCACATTATTCTCCAACATGTCAAGATTGCCATGCCTTGCTCCCTTAACGAGTACCTTCCCCCATTTATCCTTCATCAAGAGTTCATTGTTAGTGAACAAACATGAAAAATCAAACTAATCAACTAGTTGAGTAACTGATAAGATGTTTCTCTTGAATTCAGGAACCACATATATATCAAAAATCTTAAACTGTTCCTTCCTAGTGTTTAAAGAATCAAAACCAATGTAAGAAATAGAGAGAGTATTACCATCATCAACTATAATCTTGTTTGTACCAATGTATGATATACACGTAGTTAGAGTACCTTGGTTGTCTATGACATGATTAGTAGCACCAGAGTCTACGATCCAACTTATATCAGAAGTACTTGATGAAGCATTGAATTGAGGTGGAAATACTTGATACTAAGATCCTTCAAGAGCATATTAAGAGCTTGCATAATGTGTGAGGATTGCATCTGCATTACCAAAATTCTTAGAGAACCTGTAAAGACAATCAACAGCAATATGATTGTTACGGTCACAAATTTGACAAACACCATATTGATTCTGATTTGATCCTCTTGAATTTGATTGTCCTCTCTATCCTTCATTCCTATTGTAAAACTGTTGATGCTGCTGCTGTTGAAATTGATTTCTTCCTCTCCAAAAATTTCCTCTTTGTTGATTCCATCTGCCAGGATTACCAGCATAAGCTCCTCTTCTTCCTCGATTGTACCTTCTTCCTCTACCTCCTCCATTTGAAGTAGATGCTGTCACGCCCCCGACCCAAGATTGTGAATCGAGGGTCATGGCAACCGCCACATACTCATAGAAAACTCTTTCCATAAGCATGCAAGGCATCTTATCATGTTATCTTAAAACAACAGCGGAATAATTAGTCAATAATTTAAATCCAAAATATAACAATCTAAATTTCTTCTTTAATATCTTAATAAATTCAACAATGATTCATAGGTCTTACACCAAATTCAATAAGACTTTCAACCTAAAATAAAAGTATAAGGATTCTGCTTCTGATCACTCTTCCATTCATATCTTGTATCATCTTAATTCCTCAACATCTGTAAAAACAGTAAAATAGAAAGTAATGAGCTAGACAGCTCAGTAAGCAATGATCACTTCTCAACAGATTTCATCAGGCATATAAGTAAATAATCATTTATAGAAAATAAGCATATATAGTTCATTAATTCGAAATCAATTTCAATTATGCAATATAATTCATGTCAAATTCATTTTTTTTTTTCGAAAATTCAAATTTCTTTTCAGATTTTAATTTCTTTTGTTCTTCAATTCTTTTCGTCAACCATGAGTTATGACCATATTTTTCCTGTGGCAGGGTCATAATACCGTGTATCTGCTTGCGGTAAGCTGCGAATCATCTGACAGCAAAGTCCTTCGGAATCGCTGGTCTCTCTGGCGGTTTGTCGCTAGTCTCTCTGGCGACATGTCACTGGTCTCGCTGGCGACATAAACCCTCAGGACAATCAATTGCCAACGTATATGCCCCCATTGGCAGGGTCCTTTACATAGTCAGGTTGTCAATTCATAATGTTTCTTATATCATAATTCTTCATAAATCATGCTTTCATATTCTAATTTCGATAACAAAACATATAAACATGTAGTATCGAAATCAATCAATATAATACATCATGAAATCAATATGTTCAATCATGCTTCATCATAACATTTCAAATAAGATATTTTCATAACAAAATACCATTCATCCAATTCATGCATCGTTTCACAAATCATGTCAGAAAAATACATTATAATTTACCGATAAATTTAGAAAAAGTGAAATATTACTTACCTCGAACGCATTCCAATAAATCCACATAATTCTATAAATTTTCTTCCAAAAATTCTGTTCGTAGATCATATCACGATATCCCATGATCAAACATCCACAATCCTATACAGAATCAATTTCAATAATTAGAAAGAATACGAATACCATATTTCAATGGTTTAGATTGGATCCGATCATCTAATTTCATCTAATCAAAATCTAATTAGGACCTAAATGATCTAAAGTTTGACTATCAGATCAAATCGGATTCGAAGTGATAGAATCGAGATTTCTTCATCGATTTCATAAAATCAAGTGGAGAGAAAAAATCAGAGGAGAGAGAATTCATGAGGTACAATTCGAATTGATCAGATGACACAATCCAACATTACGATTGATCCAATATCTCGATTGGTAAAATCAATATGATCAAATCAAGTTATGGCTAGATCGAAATCATGGATGATCAAATCTAAGGATTCATGGTCTGATCAAGATGGGTGCCAGTACGCTGTCTGACAATCATAGATCAGGATTCTTCATTAGAATCAGATTAGGACTATTAAAAGAAATTTCTTCATTCACTAACCTTTTTAGAGAGAGAATCAATCAAGAGAGAGAATATTTTAGAGAGAGAAAATTCTAGAGAGAGAAAACTCATCTTGAATTTTTCAGATAATATGATTCAACAAATTTGATCGATTAGATCAAATCATGCTGAAATTATCATGTGGACAATTCAATAAGATCATGAGAAATAAAATCTAAAAATATCTGATCTGATCAAAGTGGATGTCAGTGTACCGTCCGACGATCAAAGATCAAAAATCCATCACGAGAATCATTTAAATTCATCATCATTCTTCTCAAAATTCTAGAAATCTTAGAAGAGAGAAATAATTTAGAGAGAGGATTCTAGAGAGAGAAAGTAGAGAGAGAAAGTCCAATTCTAGAGAGAAAAAATACTAGTTCAGGCTGAAGAGAGAGAGGGAAGAGAGAGAAACTCTCTTTCTCATATTTTATTATTTATATCATTATTTATTAATTAATTTAATGGTTTTTCTTTTCTTTTCTTTTCTCTCTCTTTTTTTTTTCTTTTTCTTCACAGAAGAGAGATGAGAAAATCCTATTTATTATTATTATATTATTATTATTTTTTTTCTTTTTTTTTTCTTTTCCTTTTCCTTTTTCTTTTCTTTTTCTTTTCTTTTCCTTCTTCTTTTCTTTTTCTTTTTTTTCTTTTCCTTCTTCTTCTTCTTCTTTTCTTCTTTCCCGTGGGTTTCTTTTGGGCCAAAACAGGGGACCGTGAGGTCCCCTCGATGATGTTCCGACCGGTGGTGCAACCAGCATGGGATGGCCATCGGCAGGAGGAGAGGCGACCCGACGGCAAGAGGAGGCCAAAACCGGTGGTCGGCGGTGACCACCGGCGACGGAAAAATGGCAAAAAAGAAGATTCTTCCGCAACAAAATCCGACGACTCCGGTCGCCGACGAGCGTGCACATCGGCACGGGAAAGAGGGGAGAGAAGAGAAGAAGGGGAGGAGGCTTACCTCCATCGCCGGTGAAGCTTTTCCGGCGAGAAATTGGACGGCACAGGGACGGTCTTCCGCGGTGGATTTTTCGGCGATTGCCGTCGATTGAGCTTAAAATTTTCGATGGAAAGGAGAGAGGAGGGATCTCCTCCTTAAATAGGACCGGAGGGAGCTCGTCTCCGACTCCGATTGGGAGCCGACGAGAGGAGGAAGAAGACTCCCTTCAGGAGTCTTCTCCCTTGTTTTTGTATTTTTTTTTTTTTTTGGGCTTTGTCTGGGATATCACAGATGCCGTAACTAAAGCTTCATGTGCAGGTTCAGATTGACCTCCATTATCAGAAGACTCCTTTGGAACAATGTTGAAAGTGAGCTCATGTTCCAGAAGTATAGATCACAATTTATTATATTCAGATAATGTTTGTCTTGCTAGCAGAACTGTCCCCAAGATCTTGAAATCTTTTCCTAGCCCCCTCATGATGTAATGAGATTGCTTTTCTTCTTTAAAATGATGCTGTATGACAGCTAACTTATCAAATATCTCTTTCATCTTTTGTAAGTACTTATCATGCCTTCTTGCTTAGTATCTTATAATGCAGACATCAAATGAATATACTTAATCTTGGTTTGTTGTGCATAGATTTTATGCAATGCATCCCACAGTTGAGAAGCAAAAAAGAAATCGATAACCTAGGCTAGAACTTCTTGTGAGAGTATAGAATTTATCCAAGTAATGACTTGCTGACCTCTCATATATCAAGCATCAAACTCTAGATTCGGTGATCTGATTATTGATCCATCAGAAGATCGCTGCACTAAGACTTCAGGAGGATATGGATTGGATCCATCCAAGTAGCCGATTGCTCCAGAGTCTCGAGCAATTGGAAGGATTTATCCCTTCTATAGAAGAAAATTATCTCCATTGAACTTTTGATTAACCAAACTAGGAATAGTTAAACCAGAAAGAAAAAGAGACTAATTATTTTGTGTGCCCATGTATGTGATAAACTAATGTTCAGTGATGAAACAAGAAGAAAGAATTCATCAGCTCTAATACCATGAAGGGAATAAGGACTATAAAGAAAAGGGAGAATGAGAGAAGAACTGAATGGCAAAAAAGAAGATTCTTCCGCAACAAAATCCGACGACTCCGGTCGCCGACGAGCGTGCACATCGGCACGGGAAAGAGGGGAGAGAAGAGAAGAAGGGGAGGAGGCTTACCTCCATCGCCGGTGAAGCTTTTCCGGCGAGAAATTGGACGGCACAGGGACGGTCTTCCGCGGTGGATTTTTCGGCGATTGCCGTCGATTGAGCTTAAAATTTTCGATGGAAAGGAGAGAGGAGGGATCTCCTCCTTAAATAGGACCGGAGGGAGCTCGTCTCCGACTCCGATTGGGAGCCGACGAGAGGAGGAAGAAGACTCCCTTCAGGAGTCTTCTCCCTTGTTTTTGTATTTTTTTTTTTTTTTTGGGCTTTGTCTGGGATATCACAGATGCCGTAACTAAAGCTTCATGTGCAGGTTCAGATTGACCTCCATTATCAGAAGACTCCTTTGGAACAATGTTGAAAGTGAGCTCATGTTCCAGAAGTATAGATCACAATTTATTATATTCAGATAATGTTTGTCTTGCTAGCAGAACTGTCCCCAAGATCTTGAAATCTTTTCCTAGCCCCCTCATGATGTAATGAGATTGCTTTTCTTCTTTAAAATGATGCTGTATGACAGCTAACTTATCAAATATCTCTTTCATCTTTTGTAAGTACTTATCATGCCTTCTTGCTTAGTATCTTATAATGCAGACATCAAATGAATATACTTAATCTTGGTTTGTTGTGCATAGATTTTATGCAATGCATCCCACAGTTGAGAAGCAAAAAAGAAATCGATAACCTAGGCTAGAACTTCTTGTGAGAGTATAGAATTTATCCAAGTAATGACTTGCTGACCTCTCATATATCAAGCATCAAACTCTAGATTCGGTGATCTGATTATTGATCCATCAGAAGATCGCTGCACTAAGACTTCAGGAGGATATGGATTGGATCCATCCAAGTAGCCGATTGCTCCAGAGTCTCGAGCAATTGGAAGGATTTATCCCTTCTATAGAAGAAAATTATCTCCATTGAACTTTTGATTAACCAAACTAGGAATAGTTAAACCAGAAAGAAAAAGAGACTAATTATTTTGTGTGCCCATGTATGTGATAAACTAATGTTCAGTGATGAAACAAGAAGAAAGAATTCATCAGCTCTAATACCATGAAGGGAATAAGGACTATAAAGAAAAGGGAGAATGAGAGAAGAACTGAATGAGAAGAGAAAGAAATTTCCATTATCAAGTAAGTCTCTTGAATACTGATCATCATACAATGTCTTACTTATATAGCCATGCTTGAATATAATCTAATAACAACTCTAACAATCTCCTAGATTAGTTACACCAGTCTTTATCCTTTATCAACATTTAATGAACGTAGACACCTCTAATCCTCTTCTGACTTAATTTCTGATATCCATGGGCTTCACGATCTACACGATCTATACAAACAGGCCTTCTAGGCCTTATGCTTTGAACATCCAGAAGTCTATCTTCACTTACATAATGCATCAGTGATAGCATTGAAAAGAATTGAATGGCCAAGTCTGTTAGGTGATTATCCTTGGAAGGATGTAGTGGAAGATAGATATTATTTAGGGATTTGATGATTTTACCTTGCTTGTCATAACAAATTAAGCCTCATGATGTTGATACCAAGAAATCATGCACATTACATGATGGTGAACTAAGTTAATGTTTTATCATAGATTGGATCCTAAAATTTGGTTATTGTTACAATGCATATACTCTTATAGGTTAGATACAAATTATAGTATTGTTATTGCAAATTTGAACCGAATTTTGTTATTTTATAGTTCCATTTTTTTTCTTTTCCATAACATTTATTTAATTAATGCTAATTCTTCACATTTTGTCATCGTCATCTGAGTTAGCATGGGCAATTTTTTTCTACACGTAGGGTCAAAATACTTTTCATACTAAGTATTATTATGAACAATCACGAGGAATGAATAAAGTCGATTAGATTTTAGCATAATTTTCTTATAACCATCAAAATAAAAATATAGATTTATCCAAGTTACGATATTTTGATCAAATAATTTTGAAATAGTTTTTTAAGTGTTGCAAAAATGTTAAATAAGTTGACTTATCTTTAACATTTGCGCAAGAATTGCATCCCTATTCTCTTTTTCTTTTAACCTAATTTTATTTCATCTTGAGCAGCTGAGAGAGAAATGGAGAAAAAAATGAGTTGAATGTCGAAGTGAATGATATGCTAGACATGTGTGAATAACAAGCATTGCCTTCAGCATATGCTTATAAAATATTATTAAGAGGAAACTTTTTCTTTGTTTAGAATAAGCCCTCATGGTGATATCTTGTTAGTGGGCTACAGTCCTTCTGTGGGTAAGAGCTACTTAAGTATTTGGAGCAATTTATGGTTACATGCATTGAGTGAATAGATCATGGCTATATATTTTGAATCAGGACTACCACTATTATATGCACCTCTCTCATTAAGCTAGGGTTTGATCCCAAAACTCTGGCACAGCATCAAAAGACTTTTCTGGCAAGTAAATTAGGTCCTTCCTACCATTTTATTCATTATCAATACATGATTTATGGTACAAAGGTGATACTCTTAAAGATGGAGGTAGGTAAGAGCTGGAATATACTAGATGAAGTCTCACTTTTGAGTAGGTTTTCCTTGTAGATATGGTCCCAAGGGTCATCATATATAGTTGCTAGTCATTCTGGTCGGATGCATGCCATTTCAATCACTAGAAATGACATGATTAATCAAAAAAATGATAAAATTCATTGGGCTCAACTTAAGATAAGTTGACATTATCTTCAAAATTTATTTGAATACTAGATCCATTTCCTTATTAAGGATGTTTATAGCACAGCAATGTGAAGAATTGACTTTAATTATGACTTATATACAAAACTTTGCTGATTTAAGTACTTCCACATTATTTAGCACTTCGAAAATGTAATCTAACTTAATTCATTTTGGTTGACCATGATCCTTACCTCATCTAACTTTTAGATGAATGATAGCTACCTGCAATCTTTGTGGATCATGTTAGATAAAAAACCTGAAAATATTCAAAGCCCAATCAGCCCAGCAATCCAAGTGATTGGATTATGACTCGGTTTAGGCCTTATTTTGGATTGTTGTTAGTAGTAAAGTTTCTATTATTAATGCTTTTGGAAATAGAGTTTATAACCAAAAATTATTTGTTATATGGTAACTACATCGCCGAAGTGGTTTGGAACTTTAACATCTGTTTTGCAATCAAACTATGAAAGTGCTTTTAGTATGAGAAATGACAATAAATGATACTACATTAGTGCTTTCAATTTTTTTAATCTTCATAATATCAAGAAATATTGTTGTAAATTATTCTTAATTTATTAATTATTTATTTTAAATAACATAATATTATAATACTATTTTATAACATTTCAAGAATATAATTATGTTATACTATTAAAATATGATTATTATAATATAATAATGATAGTAACATAGTATTGTCATAATATTAGAATATTATAATATAATATATAATAAAAATTATAATAATATAATATATGATATTATTGTATTATGTTATATAACATACTATTGTATTATTATAATCTAACATGATATAATATAACATAATTATCAATTAATAACTATAATATACTATTTTGATAAAAAAGTGTTAAAATTGTTATTATTATTACATATTAGTATATTCTTATTAGTAGTATAATATTATTATCATAGTTTTACATTGTAATATTACTTTCACATTAGCATGATATACTGTAAAGTATTGTTAATTTATAATTTATATATCTATTTTAATCTACATATTATAATAAAATATAATATTTTTGATGGGGGTATTTTGGTCATACAAACAACTTCTCAATAAGAAAGCATTTTTGAAGAGGAGCTCCAAATTGGAGCTTTTGCCATTTGGATATTTTCTGGAGAGGTCCAAAAAGTTGCTCTAGATTTTTTTACCAAACATCTGTATATTACCCCAAAGTGCTTTCTGGCATGCAGAAAGTGTTTTTGGTCCCTAAAAAAGCAACCCTAAATGGGGCCTTAGTGATTTAAACCATTTGGTCATGAAAGCCAAATCCAACTCCCTGCCACCACTAGTTTTTATCAGCTTTCTACTACTAGTTACTCTCTAGAGCTGGAGGAGTCCACATTCATAGTGCCTTATCATGCAACATTGCTATGATTTACATTACAGCAATATTATCTTTTGAGGCCATCTAAGCAATCTAAAGTACCATCTGGAGAGTATCAATTTGAGCTCAGGTTTTAGGGTCTTGACCATAGTTTTTTTTTTGGAGTGAGCAGCCAAAACTAGATGAAGGCCTTGTTATCTCAAAGAACAAAACAACAAACATCAAAGTGGCACATCAAGGTTGGAAAAAACAAGAAAAAAAGGGGATCATTGATGGATCTCAGAAAACTCATCACCCAACATTAAAGAATAGTTTATGTGGTTCCCATGCATGGCAATTTGATCTGTGGGTGGTGGTAGCAACAGCTCCTTTTGCCAATGTTCCCCTATGACCCCTTTAGGGACTCCCACTTGTTCTACTATGTCTTGACCAACTTCATTTGTGAGTTCTCTATCCCTATGGCCCAATAACAAGACAATCCTCTCATCATCCGGTAGATGGCTTACTATGCTCAACTTTGAGACTACCAAGCTTTTGTTCTTATCACCAAAAATCAAAGTTTCACTCATTCCACCCACCAATTTTTACTAGCACCAGGCCATGTCTACTCATATACCATTCATAACTGTTGGGTTCGGGGGAGCGCAATGAAAGATAGATTTCAAAAATTTTCTTAAAATTCAAATCTCCCGAAAATCCAAAAACCCTAAGATCTCCTTAACCATAAAGTAAATAATAACTAATAGATATAAAACTCATACCTATTAAGCCGATAAAGAAAGGAAAGAAGCCGGTAATCGATTCTACAAGACCCTCAAGTGTGAGTCCTCCAACGTTGATCCACACAAGAAGTTCATCAAAAAATTACTTTGGCAGAACCTTGTCTATGAACTGCTTCACTAATTGAGCCTTTTAGCTTACCCTGGACCAAGACCCCTCTCAGATGAACCCTTTATCTTTCTTTCTTACTCTCTCTACTCTCTAAAATGCCTCCTACTCTCTTCTTAAGCCTTGTCTTAAAATCAGCGGACTTGTCTTAATAGAAGAACTTTGTCCTAAAAAGACAAGAAAGAGAGAGGGATTGATTTTGTCTGAGAGTTTTTGTACCTTGGACTATCGGAATGAGTCCTATTTATAGGAGCAGAAGGGGCATAGAAAAGGGCTCAGATATGCCTCTTCATGTGTTTCTTAAATCAGCGTATCAGAAAATTAAGATACTTATTTGAGAAGGACTCTTAATTTTCAGATACGTTGATTCAGATTTTGCACGTGTCTATCTGCGTTCCGATAAGCATTCAATTGCCTCTTTTTAAATCAAAAAATTTTGATTTTTCACACATGGAAAGCTATTTGAACAAGGCTTCTGATGGCATAAGTTTTGAGGCATGAATATATCTCAGTGAGGAGAAATCTTGGCATGAAGTTGTGACTGTTTGCATTGCTTCATCCCATGCGCGCCAAGAATTAAGGGGCATTTGATGCCCCATCTAGCCATGACAAACTTTAAATTTTATATCACTCAGATAGAGGGCTGAGAGGGCTCCACATGGGCTTTGGTTTCAGTTTAAAAAGATTTTTAAATCCTCTTCACCGATCAAAACAATACAAGATTTTGTTTGTGGGGTCGTTCCAAGTTGTGGCGTCCAAACAAAGTCTCCACATCAATTTAAAAATTAAATTCTGATCCTATCAGAACTCAAGGGACATGGAAGGCTTCCTTATCCATCTAGAATTTATAAAAAATAGGTGATTAACATGCAAAAGGACTCTCGATCTCTTTTGCACTCTAAATGTATTTGTCACACAAAATTGGCGTGCCCCAGAGTCCAACTCCTTTTGGACTCTTTAATATGGACGTGGATAAGGCTTGGGGATGCTCAAACTTGGCTACCCCCTTTAGGCTCGATTCAATCAGGATCCTACATAAATATGTAAGTCTAATTAAATAAGGTTTAAGCCAAAGCTAATTTGGCTAGGAGCAAGGGTTACCCTACAAGTGTCAGCTTGCCAATTAGCCACCCAATTAGGTTCAATTGACCCATAAAACGAATCCAATTGATTCTTTAATTAATTCGTTGATGTGTGTGACCTATTGGATTCCATATCTAGCTAGCAGTAGGTCTAGGTGTATGTTGACCAAGTCAGATTAGAGCCGATCCAATCAATTTAGGTCAAACCACATGCCGACCTAAGTTGTCCAATTAGAATTTTTTCTAATTGACTCATAAAATAAACTCTTTAATTCATGAAAATCTACAAGACAAGATTGACATCTAGCAACATATCATATCTATCCAAAAAATATAAAATTCGATAAAAATTTCAAAAATATCCTTCAGTGGCAAGTTATCATGCAATTCAATCCTTCGATCAACCTTCATCCCGAATAAGCGATGGGCATGGAATTAAGTCAAACCCTAACACTTATTTATGTGGATCTCATCTTGCTAATGAAGACTCGATTAAAGAAGTATTAGAAACTATTTTTAATTTTCTTATACTTTGATCAAAGACTTCTTAAGTCATCATTTGATGAGATAGCTCAGGATGATAACTCCTCTTACTAGGAGTGATCGATTTCTTATTGATCAAACTCATGATCTTCATACACAATTCACCATAGCCGAAACACCCCATTCATAACTTAGTCATAAGTGAGTATGAACTAAAATATAGGTTCATGTGAATAAGATCTCATGGTGGTCTCAGGTCTAAGGACCTATTGCACAACTCTCACTTAGAGAACCTTCTTTTAACATATAAAGCTTCCCTAAGAAGTTCTCTGTTAGTAGATCAATTCAATGAACTTATTACCTAATGAGCATCCACATCCTTATATTAGTATTTCACATAAGTGACTTGTAAGATCAGCCATCCTCTCTTTTGAGCATACATCGGATGTGCCAGTCTATCCGGAATATTAATCCCCGACTCAATGCTCCTATGACTAGGAATGATTTTAGATTAGGATTTTAGGATTTCGGGTCTTATAGGCATGACCACTTCATGACCCCAAAAATATTGTCCTAATATATGGGGTTCATCATTATCTTTTAAACATAGAAAGACACAGCTGTAAATGATGAATCAAAGAATTCCTTTATTAATAAATAAACGTCAATACATGAGTTGAAATTTTATAAAAATAAGTACCATCAAAATACAAATTCGATTGGCTTTAGGGCACCTATCTTTCATTCTTCCACTTGTACTAAAGCCAATTGCCCCTATATTTTAAACCCATACAATCAAGATGGCGATCAAACAGCTGTAATGGTAAGACTTTAGTGAATGGGTCTACTATATTATTCTTCGTCTCAACCCGTTCAATAGGTACATCTTGTCTCTCGACAATCTCTCGAACATGATGGTAGCGTCTGAGGATATGCTTAGATCTGTGGTGAGACTTCAGCTCCTTTGTATGAACAATGGCTCCAGTGTTATCACAATAAAGCGGTACTGGTTGTTCAATCTCAGAAACTACTCCTAACTCAGTGATAAATTTTTTCATCCAGACAGCTTCCTTGGCGACTTCTCGATGTACTCTGCCTCAGTGATTGAGTCAGCTACAGTCTGCTGTTTGAAACTCTTCCAACTTACTGCTCCTTCATTTAAGGTAAAGACATACCCAGATATTGATTTGCTATCATCTAGATCAGACCGAAAATTAAAATCGATATATCCTTCTAGTTTTAGCTCTGATCCTCCATAGATTAGAAAAACATCTTTAGTCTTTCTTAGGTACTTAAGGATGTTCTTCATAGCTTTCTAATATTCTTTTCCTGGATTGCCCTGAAATCTACTGACTATGCCTAAAGCATAAGCCACATCAGGCCTGATACATAGCATGGCATACATTATAGATCTCACAGCTGAAGCATAAGGGATACAATTCATTCTTTCTCTCTCTTCTTGTGTCTTAGAAGATATTTTCTTAGAGAGACGTATGCCTTGACTCATTGGCAAGTAACCTCTTTTACTTGCCTCTATGTTGAATCTCTTAAACACTAGGTCAAAGTATCTAGACTGGGATAAGCCTAACATTCTTTTAGATCTATCTCTATAGATCCTTATACCTAGTATATAGGATGCTTCTCCCAAATTTTTCATAGAAAATTGATTTGATAGCCAAGTTTTGACCAATTGAAGCATTGAAACATCATTCTTAATTAATAATATATCATCGACATAAAGAATTAAGAAGATAATGGTACTCCCATATGTCTTTTTATACACACAAGGTTCATCCAAATTTTTGATGAAGCCAAACTGTTTGGCAGTAACATCAAAGTAGATATTCCAACTCCTCGATGTCTGCTTTAATCCATAAATAGATTTTCTTAGCTTACACACTTGATTTGCTCTCCCACTTGAGATAAATCCCTCTGGCTGTGTCATATAGACTTCTTCCTCAAATTTTTTATTGAGAAATGCAGTCTTGATATCTATCTATCAGATTTTATAGTCATAGTATGCAGTTATTGCAAGTAAAATTCTGATGGACTTAAGTATAGCCACAGGTGAGAAAATTTCATCGTAGTCAATTTTTTGTCTTTATTTGAAACTCTTTGCCACCAACCTAACCTTGTAGATTTCAACTTAGCCATCTGCTTCAATTTTTTTTTGAAGATCCATTTACAGCCTATCGGGGTGATACCCTCAGGTAAATCAACCAAAGTCCATACTTGGTTGGTCATCATGGAGTCCATTTCAGATTTTATGGCTTCTAACTATTTATCAGAGTCCTTACTCAAGATAGCTTCCAAATATATCAGTAGATCATCATTCTCAACGATACTGGCTTCATTGTCATTCCCTATGACAAAGCTATATCTAAGAGGTATATGACAAACTCTTTTTGAACTTCGAAGAGGAGGTGCGTGTTGTGGATGTACCTTTTCATTCGGTACTTCTGGATGAAAATTTTTTTGAAGACTGTCCATATTTATTTATAGGTTATTTTAACTTCTTGAAGTTCAATTATCCTTCCATTAGCCCCTTCTTGGATAAACTTTCTTTTCAAGAAAGTAGCATGCCTACTAACAATTATCTTTTATTCAGTAGACTCATAGTAGTACCCAATACTTTTCTGTGAATAACCTACAAACCTATATTTTTCAGATCTAGCACTTAACTTATGTCCAAAAATATTCTTGACATAAGCTGGATAGTCTCAAATCTTAAGATGCTTTAGATTAGATTTTTTATCGATCCATATCTCATATAGAGTGCTAGGAACAGCTTTAGAAGGAATCCTATTTAAAACATATGCAGTAGTTTTCAAGGCATATCTCCAGAAAGATATTGGCAGATCAGTGAAGCACATCATGGACCGCACCATGTCTAATAAGGTGCGATTTTTCCTTTCTGCTACACCATTTAATTGTGATGTGTAAGGAAGAGTCCATTCAGAAAGAATATCTTTTGACTTAAGATGATCAAAAAATTCACTGGATAAGTATTCTCTTCCTCGATCAGATCGAAGGATCTTAATACTTTTTTCAATTTGTTTCTCGACCAAGCTTTGATACTCCTTAAATTTATCAAAAGCTTCAGATTTATGTTTCATAAGAAATACATATCCGAACCTTGATAGATCATCAATAAATGTGATGAAATAGAAGTATCCTCCTCTAGCTTGAGTCATCATATGCCCACATACATCAAAGCGTACAAGAGCCAACAACTCATTTGCCCTTTCTTCATGTCCAACAAAAGGAGTCTTACTCATCTTTTCCATGAGACAAGATTCATAAGTCCCATAAGATTCAAAATTACATGAGTCAAAGAACATATTTTTATATAATTTGTTTATTCTTGACTCACTAATATGATCATGATGGTAATGCCAGAGGTATATCTCATTGATATCCTCTCTTTTTCTTTTCATATTTGTATTAATATGAAAAGTTTTATCATTAAGTGATAAAACTAGAAGACTATTTTCAATAAAATCAATGTCAAAGATTTTATTAGAATGAATAATAGAGCAACTATTACCCTTTACATTTATTTCTAAACTTTGTCTTAATAACAAGGGTACAGATATTATATTCTTAATTATCTTCGGCATATAGTAGCAATCTTTTAGTTTCAGAACCCTATTGAAAGGTAACTTTAGCAGGTAGGTACCTATAGCTTCGATATATATGGTCTCTCCACTAGCACCGAATAGCTTAAAGTCACCTTTCTTCAACCTTTGGATTCTCTGTAGTCCCTGCAAAGATTTGCAGATGTGTGAACCACAGGCGGTATCCAATACCCAAAGATTATTAGCTGAATGACTTAATAATAAAATGATTTGTATTATATACATACCCTTTTGTACAGTGCTTGCACTCTGCTTCACACTTGCAAGAAAGCTTTTGCAGTTTTTTTTCCAATGTCTTAATTTGCCATAATGAAAACAGGTAACATTCTTAGCCTTCTTTTTCTTAAAGGTGCTACTTTTAGGGTTTAATTTTTGTTTAAAACCTTGTTGTCAGTTTTCTTCTTATTCATAAGAAGAACAATACCCTTCTCTCCCTTGATGTGAGTTTCTGCTATCTTAAACATATTAAGTAGCTCTGGTAATGAAGCATCCAGTTTGTTCATATGATAATTGATTACAAACTGGGAGGAGTCTGGGAGAGATTGCAATATCAGATCCTGACTGAATTCTCCATCCATATGAAAATCTAATTTACTTAATCTAGTGATCAAATCAATGAGTTTAAGCATATGGGTTTGAACTGGTATGCTCTCAGTCATCTTTGCTCGAAAAAGCTGCTTGGATATTTCATATCTAGCAGTCCGACTCTGTTCTCCATATAACTCCTTAAGATTAAGGAGTATGGATTGAGGATTCATTTCTTCATGTTGCCTCTGTAGCTTGTTGCTCATGGAGGCTGTTGGTGCAAAAATCCGCTTGCGTCGGAGAAGCTGGAGTCGAGGGAGTCGTGGTCGCCGCCGGGACCTGCAAAAGAAGTCTAAACCAGAGGTGGGGTTGCTCCGGCAAGACCCTCCGATGCTCAAGTCAGTTCTCTGCCTCAACAAGAATGGAGTGCTCGAACAGAAATTTTAGCAGAGTTTTTAGGTAAAAACGAGAGCTTATCGAATAACGTATCTGGGGTTCTCCTTTTATAGACGGAGGGGCAATAAATTGATAGCGATGTCTGTAACCGTCTGGTCGTGGGCCATCCAGAGTCAGAAAGAATTTGTTGCGAGGAGTAGTGGAGTGGACCCGTGGCCCTCACTGTAGCGCGCCACGTGGAGTCTGCCGCAGGGAGTGGAGCGACGTTCGTTGTCGCGACTTGCCAGAGGATGAATGTTGCCCAGCTATGCAACCCAAGAGGGGGGGTGAATTGGGTTTCTAAAAATTTTAGGCTTAATTAATTACTTATGATGAATGAGAACAAAGACTTTAATTCAAGATTAATAACCTAAAGCAAGAATACAATGATATAATAAAGAAATAAAGAGAAACAATAAAGCACACCACAAACACAAGGATTTATAGTGGTTCGGTGCCAACCTTGCACCTACATCCACTCCCCAAGCTCCTACTTGGGAATTTCAATCCACTATACTTGTATTCAACCCGAATACAAAAGTCAAAAACTCTGACACTAGCTATCCCAAGCTAGTCTACTTGTTTTCCGGGTACAAGCTAACCCAAAACACTCCGATTTCAGGTTCGGATCAACCTTTCCTTGTTTTGGAAATCCTCCAAAAACAAGAACAAATACTCACAAAGAGTAAAATAGCTTAGCGCACAAATTAATACAATAACAGCTCCTTAAATGAGCGAATATAATAATAAAAATACTTTACTCAAATGAAGAATCCCCTTTTTGGATTTTCTCAAGGTGGATGAACGCTTGAATGAACGCTTGAGAAGAAGATGATCTTTGATTGAGGACTTCTTGAAGGCTTTGAAAGATCTCTTGATCAAGGTTGAACAATAGGCTTGAAAAATCCTCTCTTTGAATGCTCTTGCTTTTCTTTTTCACAATCTCTCGTGTATATTGTGGATCCTCTTTTCTTTTTCTCTCGAATATCTCGTTGATCACTTCGTGTATTTTGGATCCTCTCAATTGTATATTTTTTTCTTCGATTTCTTTCACCATTTGAAACCTTTTATAGCCTTAAGAAACAAGAGAAAACATATTAGGCAGAAAAAGAGCCGTTAGAGCATTTTTAGAGAGCATAAAAGGCAATTAAAATGGACAAAAAACTAGCCGTTGTGGATATTTTCCGTCGCAGGGGTCGACTCATGAGTCGACTCATGCTTCAGGAGTCGACTCATGAGTCGACTTCTGTTGCATTAGCCAGAAACTTTGATTTCTGGATTTTTTTTGGCCCAAATCAGCAGAGGTCGACTCATGAGTCGACTCATGCCTTGTGGGTCGACTCATGAGTCGACTCACAGGTCGTGCCAAGTCAAAAATCCAGCGTGCCAAGAGAAATTTTTGCGTGCCAATCAGCTCATAGTGCCATGAGTTGACTCATGAGTCGACTCATGCACTTCAAACCTTCATAACTTCAAAAATATAAGTCCAAAAATAATGAAATTTTCACCAATAGATTACAAATCATTTGTTCTATCAAATGATACTATCAAATCAGGATTTTAGTAAAATTATAATTTTGCCCTTGAAGAGCATAAGGACTTTTTCAATTTAAAATTATTTGTATCCCTTCAATCTGCTTTGTAATCATCAAAATCAATCTAGGAGCAACAATCTCTCCCTTTTTGATGATGACAAAACATGTGAACAAAAGCATTTATGTGAAACAATAATTTCAAAAGAATGCATTATAGGTGTATATGCTTGAAAAGAGTATGATTCTTTTGGCATGTGATATAAATGGTCATATACAAAAATAGTTTGTCCATTTTCTTAAAGATTTGAAAATATGCTCATTGGATTATGTGATTTTGGTGTTAGAGCGGAAAACTTGTTTTTGTTATCAGATTAAGCTGTATTTTGAAAATTTGCTCATTCTTCATTTGATTTTAGTTTTAGCATCAGAGCAAAAATAATTATGTGCTTTAATTGCTTTTGATACATCAAATAATTATGTGTGCCAAAGCATGTTTAAGAGTTGATTTGAAAAGTGTATTAGATCATTTTGAGTTTAAGATGTATCAGACCAAGAGAAAAATAAATTTTGCAATGTATAAGAGCAAGAAAAATAATTTTTACAATGTTATCAGAAAAGATTTTACAATGTATCAGAGAAGATTTCATACTGTATCAGAGCAAATTTTATAATGTATCAGAGAAAATTTCACACTGTATCAGAGCAAATTTTATAATGTATCAGAGCAAGTTAAAAAAATTTTAGGATGTATCAGAGTAAGTTAAATTTCTTAAGATGTATCAAGGTAAATAAAATTTCAAAAGATGTATCAGAGCAAGTTTGAATTTTGAAGTATATCAGAGCATATTTAAATTTTTAAAGTGAATCAGAGCATATGTAAAGAAGTAATTTAAAAGTTACTTATTTGCATTGTACTTAGCATTGTATTTTTGATATTGTTCTTTAAATTTTCAATTCATTCATTAATTTCTCATAATTTATAGTTTTGATTGCTTTTTCTTTAATTGCTCATAATTTATGGTTTTGCTTTTGATGGATGGCTTTTTGTTTAATTTCTGTCTGATACCAAATTTCTTAAATTTTTTGTTTAATTTCTCAAATTTTTGTTTAATTTCTCCAATTTTTGTTTAATTTCTCCCCCTTTTTGACATCATCAAACATGGTTAACTCTTCCTTTTTCTGAAACATTCTTTAATTTCTCTCCCTTTAGAGTTTATCACAGATGTTTGCTCCCCCTTAATATAGCAATTATCAACAGCAAACAACAACAAAGAGAAGACAATATTTCAACAAGGAGAATATATATAACCAAAATATGATCAACATCATTACAAAAGGTAGAAATATAAGTAAAAGATGATTCCATTAAAACCATAATTGTTTCAATACATAGTTCATATTATAAAAGTCAACCAGCTAATTGTCAATACATGGCCCCAAAATACAGATCCTAGAACAAGACACTAACACCTAGGATCTAGTAATGATCATGAGAATTCATGGATCGGAGTCATCAGATATGGGATGAGAAGCTGATGGATCTCGATCAGAAGTGCGTCCTCTACCCCGTCTGCCTCTGGCATGAGCAGGAGAGCGAGATGAACTGGGAGGCTGAGTACGCTGAGATGCTAAGGACTGAACAGAAAGGGTGAGTCTGATGGAATCAAGTACGTTCAGTGCTCTGGAAACAGACTGTAGTAGAGCAGTGAACTGAGTGGTAGCATGCTCACTCGATCCTCGGATCTCTTTCCTCAGTAACTCATATCCACCTTCTAGTGCTCCTCTGAGCCTGCCAGCCTCTGCAGTGAGGTCTGTGACCTCAATAGTTGACTCCTGTGGCTTGGGATGGGCCAAAGCAAGGACTTGCCCCTGCAAGTCTAGAACTCTGCCAGTCAGTCTCCAGACTGTGTCCTCAAGCTGCTGGATCCAGATGGACTGATCTGATATCATCTGAAACACAGTGGAGATGTGGGGAGTAATGGTCTGATCAGAAGAGGTGGCTCCTGGTGCAAAAGAAGTACTGCCCCACTGACTAGAGAGCAAAGAAGCCACACGCTGTGATATATGCTCGATCTGATCGTCAGCCAGTCTGAACTCTGAATGAGGTGCTCTGCTCTCTGGCTGATACACTGGTGTGGGCATCCTAGTAAACTCTGAAGGGCCAGCCTCTGTATCAGGAATGAACTGGATATTTGGTGATGCTGCCCTGAAGTCATGGACAGGAGATGATGGACCTTCTTCTTCTACTCTGCCTTCAGTTCTGTCTTCAGCTCTCTCCTCAGCTCTTTCTTCAGAGCCCTTGATCCAACCACCATCAGTCTTTGTAAATCCCATTCGGCGCAGGGTGTGTTGGTTGAAAGTGTCTACATGAGAGAGCTTAGTAGAAGCCTCCCCCTCACAGCTAACTCCAAACCTCCTAAATACTCTAGTAAGGGCCATACCATAAGGCAAGTGTGCCTTGGATCTGTTCAAAGTTTCTCTCATGGCCTCTATCATAAGTGCAGGGAGGTTCAGGGGGGTCTGAGTGATGACATGAAATATGATACACACATCTCTGCTGGAAAGTAAGTCATGTCTACCACTCCTAGGAAAGAAGAGCTTTGTTACCATCTGATGCAGGATCCTCATCTCAATGGACAAAATCTTTGCTTCCAATTTGTTTAAACTTCCTGAATAAGTTTCTCCTAAAATAATTCTGATCCCCTCTTCTTTTACTGGGAGTTCCATATAAGAGTAACCTTCACTAGGCAACTGAAGTATTTCTCCCAATATCCTAGAATCCAAGCAGATATCAATTCCCTTGACTGTTGAAGTCACTGACCCATTTTCATAATGTAGGTTCTGGTAGAATTCTCTAACTAGGTCAACATAGGTGACTTTCTTAAGGGAGCAGTAGAGATCCCATCCTTGGTTTTTAATCTTACTTGTAAAAGTAAAATCTTCTTTCTCAAAGAACCGAAAATCTATATTCTTCCCGGTTTCGACTTTTCTATCAGAAAGAGGATTCACACTGGGGCTTAGAAAGGATTGAGGGGGACCTTGAGCAAATACTGAAGCTGGAGTGGGAGCAGTGGAAGACTGAGCAGCTTGCCTTTTCTTTCGGATATTTTCTTCAAGCTCACGGACTGACTTTCTTCTTTGGGGAAGCTTCATCTTCGGAGCCATATTCACTACAGTAGCAAGCAAGGAGACTTGGAGGAACAAGTGAATGAGTGGAGAAGGGATCACAAGAGAGTGAAGAGGGATTTTGGTGGAGAAAAGAGGTAGATTTGGGAAGAACGGTGGAGTGCTAGGGCACGCTCCAACCGTGCCAAACAATGGGAGAAAACACAGAAAATCCCTTTCCAAGGTGGCGATTTTTGGTGGAGAGGAGGAGGGAGAATTGCCTCGAACTAGATTCTTGGATTTGGAGCAAAAAGAATTGGAGAAGACGGCTTTTGGAAGGAGGACGAAGAGAAGATGAGTCGTCTCACGAACAGGGATCCAGTATAAAAACAATGAGCCCGTGGGAAGTTTGAGGAAATAACAAGTTTGCCATTGAGTCGACTCATGGGGGTCAACTCATGAAGTTCAGAAATTCAGAAAAAATGTGAATAAATTCCAGAAAAATTCGAAATTTTGGGAGAAGGAGTTTTGCTCAATGATAAGTTTTTAGAATGATAAATTTGAGTTTTTGGGATCAGGATAGATGTTGAAAATTGAGCTCTAAGAGTTTTTGACATCAATTCTTTGGAAATTGAGAAATTTTAGGCATATGGATCTAGAATTCCTAGATTTCTCCTAATTTCACAGAATCTATCCTCACTAAGGGCCTTTGTAAAAATATCAGCTAATTGATTTTCAGTGTAAAGATATTCAAGAATTATATTTTTATTTTGAACATGTTCTCTTATAAAATGATGTCTTATTTCAATATGTTTGGATCTTGAGTGTTGAATTGGATTTTTAGATAGATTTATGGCACTTGTGTTATCACATCTTATTGGAGTTTCATTAAGTTTGATTTCAAAGTCTTCGAGTTGTTGCTTAATCCACAAGATTTGAGCACAACAACTTCCGGCTGCAATATATTCGGCCTCAGCCGTAGACAGTGCCACCGAATTTTATTTCTTGCTAAACCATGAGATTAAGTTAACTCCAAGAAATTGGCAAGTTTCACTTGTACTTTTTCTATCTAATTTACATCCAGCAAAATCAGCATCTGAATATCCTAATAAATCAATTTGTGAGTCCTTAGAGTACCATAACCCTAGAGTTTGAGTACCATTTAAGTATCTAAGGATTCTTTTAACAGCATTCAAATGAGATTCTTTAGGATTAGATTGATATCTAGCACATAAGCAAACACTAAACATGATATCAGGCCTACTTGCAGTTAAATATAATAATGAGCCAATCATACCTCTATAGTATTTTAAGTCTACACATTTACCTTCATCATCCTTGTCAAGCTTACATGAGGGACTCATTGGTGTGCCAATTGGTTTGCAGTTCTCTATTCCAAATCTTTTGAGTAGTTCCTTGGTGTACTTGCTTTGGGTGATGGAGATTCCCTCTTTTGATTGTTTGATTTGGAGTCCGAGGAAGAAGGTGAGTTCTCCCATCATGCTCATCTCGAACTCCCCCTGCATAAGCTTAGCAAAGTCTTGACAAAGGGATTCATTAGTAGACCCAAAAATTATGTCATCAACATAAATTTGTATAACTAGCATATCATTTTGATTTCTTTTAATAAATAGGGTTGTATCTACATTACCTCTTAAAAAATCATTATTTAGTAGAAATTTGCTTAGCCTTTCATACCATGCTCTAGGTGCTTGTTTTAATCCATATAAAGCTTTATTTAATCTAAAGACATGATTAGGAAAAGCATGATTTTCAAATCCAGGGGGTTGTTCTACATATACTTCTTCAGCAATATATCCATTTAAAAATATACTTTTAACATCCATTTGAAATAATTTGAATTTCATAAAGCAAGCATATGCAAGTAGAAGTCTAATAGCTTCTAATCTAGCAACAGGTGCAAAGGTTTCATCAAAATCAATTCCTTCTTCTTGATTATATCCCTTAGCAACCAGTCTTGCTTTATTTCTAATTACATTTCCATGCTCATCTAATTTGTTTCTAAAGACCCATTTTGTGCCAATTATTGAATAATTTTTAGGTCTTGATACTAAGGTCCAAACATTATTTCTTTCAAATTGATTAAGTTCCTCTTGCATAGCATTAATCCAATTAAGATCATTTTCAGCTTCTTCAAAAATTTTAGGTTCAAGATGAGAGACAAAAGCACAATGATTAACTACATCTCTAAGTGAAGAACGAGTTTTTACCCCATGCATAGGATCACCAATAATTAACTCCTTAGGGTGGTTGTGAACATACCTCCATTCCTTGGGTAGGTCATTTGTACCTTGAGGTTGTTCTTGAATTTCTTCACCTCTCTCATTTTGTTCGTCTTCTTGATCCTTGTCTTCTGGAGTTGCTGAATCTTTCAGAGTGATCTCCTTCATACCTTCTATTAGTGGATCTGCATCATCAACATCCTCATTTTCCTTGAAGGAAGATCGTTAGATTCATCAAAAACAACATGTATGGACTCCTCAACTACTAAAGTTCTTTTGTTGAAAACTCTAAATGCTTTACTAGTGGAGGAGTAACCTAGAAAGATTGCTTCATCTGATTTTGCATCAAATTTACTAAGTCTTTCTTTACCATTATTTAATACAAAACATCGGCAATCAAAAACATGAAAATATGCAATATTTGATTTTCTTCCTTTCCAAAGTTCATAGGGGGTTTTCTTTAAAATTGTCTAATTAATGCATGATTTAAAATGTAACATGCTGTGTTAATGGCTTCCACCCAAAAATATCTTGGAAGGTTGCTTTCACAAAGCATGGTATGGGCCATTTCTTCTAAGGTTCTGTTTTTCTTTTCAACTACCCCATTCTGTTGGGGTGTCCTAGGAGCAGAGAAGTTATGGCCAATTCTATTTTCATCACAAAAATTTTCAAAATCTTGATTTTCAAATTCAGTTCCATGATCACTTCTAATATTTTGAATTGAAAACCCTTTTTCATTAGTGACTTTTCGATGAAATTTAGTGAAAATATGAAAAGTTTCATTTTTGTGTGCCAAAAAAAAAACTCAAGTAAAACGAGAGTAATCATCTATAATGACAAAGCCATATCATTTTCCTCCTAGACTAGTGGTTTTAGTTGGTCCAAATAAGTCCATATGCAAGAGCTCTAAAGGTCTAGAAGTTGAAACAGTATTTTTGGATTTAAATGAAACTCTAGTTTGTTTACTAATTGGCATGCATCACAATTCTATCCTTTTCAAATTAGTTTTGGCAAACCAAGACTAATCTTTCTTAATTAATTTTGAAAGAGAATGCATGCTAATATGTGCAAGTCTACGATGCCACAGCCAACTAGTCTCATTAATTTTAGTATTTAAGGATACTAGGCATTGCATGTCTAATTTGGCTAAATCATTCAAATCTACCGTATAAACATTGCCATGCCTATGTCCTATAAATTTAATGCCATCGTTAATAGGACTAGTCACAATGCAAACAGATGATTCAAAAACTACTTTATACCCTTTCACAGAATTGACTAATGCTAAGTAAGTTATGCTTTAAACCTTTAACTAATAAAACATTCTCAATGTATTTGGAGGGAGTGATAACCAATGATATTTTTTTTTATTATTTCT
>NC_025996.2:123121047-123207650 GCF_000442705.2 Elaeis guineensis | reverse complement strand
TATTTTTTCAATAAGATTTTTTAAATAAGAAAAAATTTGAGAGACATCAGATTTTTTTCAATGGGATATATCCATAAATACTTTGTGAAGTGATCAACAAAAATAACAAAGTAGGTGTAGCCATCAATTAAGGTAATAGGTGTTGGACCCCAAACATCACTAAAGATCAAGTCAAGAGGACCACAACTCGTTAAACTAGAAATAAAAAAAAGATAATTTATGAATTTTATTGCCAGAGCAACAAAAACATGACAATGACAACTTAGATAAAAAAAAGTAGATAAAGAGAAATTGTTGACAATATTATTAAATATTTGAGAGAGGGATGCCCAAGATGACAATGCTAGTTATGAAGTGATGCCTTAATACTAGCCAAAGCCTTTGGGCATGTTGTATTAGCCCATGTAGAGAGTGGAAGTTTATAGACATCATTTTTATTTAGATCATGCATGAGAATTGCCCTGCATGAAGATCCTTCACCAAAAAACAAGAAGCAAAGTACTCAATGGAAATATTATTTGATTAGCAAAATTTAGCAATAGAAATTAAATTTTGCTATACTAAAGGAACACAAAGAATTTGATTTAATGAAAAAGTGGTAGAAGAAATTTAAAGTTGAGTGGAACCAATGTGGAAATAGGCAAATCTAAACCCATCACCTATTAAAGTTCATCATGACCATTATACTCAGATCGAAGGGAGAGATTATGTAGATCCTTCGTAACATGATGTGATACAGTGGAATCAATAAGCCATTTAGAGTTGGTAAGAATAGAAAGGGTACATGATTGGTACTTGGCTTCGAAGATTTGTTAGAGGGCCTCCCATGCAAACGGTAGCAATTTTAGCTTATAGCCCAGTTTATCACAAAATTAGCGGATGAGCTGATTATTTGGTTAAACGAGGGCCACCTTGGCTTGTAAAGCCCCATTGAGAGAAATTTTAGAATTAAAAAAATAGAATAATTTTTGCGATAAGAGAAGTTGCGATCGTTGCCACCTTTGAAAATATCGAAGACACGAGTGGAACCCCTAAAATCATGCATAGAGTGTGCTGTGGTTATGGACAGATCAGTCTCATTAGACTCTTGCTGAGTGAGATAGTCCTCATATTCTATAAGTTTTGTCATGGAGCTCTTCAAATCATATGACTGATTCTTGAGCACAAATTACCGCAAAGATTTCTTGAACTCAGAGCCAAGGCCATTGAGTGTATAAATATTCATATCATCATCATCAATGAGGGTATTGATTAGAGCCAGGTTTGTTAGATTTTGGCACCTTAAATTCTATCCATGGCAGTGAAACCCACAGCAGTGGAGCCCAAATGAAGGAGCCCATGCAGGCCAGTTAATCACGTAGGCCCAGAGACACAGCTCAATGTAGGCATGCGGCTCGGGCGCATGCGCATGGCCTAGTGCAGGATGCACGTCCATGCATCGATGTGTGCGATCCAATGGCGGGCAAGTATGCGCAGGCAATGATTTGACGGTTCTGATTGCTGAGGGTGTGATCAGACGGCCAGGAGTGCGATGAGCTTGATCGGATGGTCATGGAGGCTTTGCAGATGTGATTAGAGACTTTTGGAGTTCTGTTTGGAGTTTGAGTCCTAACATGAGGGACTCCTATATGCAGTCTGGATGTGGATTCAGGCTGTCAAAAGAGAAAGCAACCGAGATAATTAGTGTGCTAGTAGGCAGTAGGCAGCAATAGCAGAGAGTAGCTGTGGAGCACAAAGTGTAGCCGAGAGTATCCTGGAGATGGCTGAGAGTTCTGAGAGAGCGTGGGAGTGGCTGTGAGCATAGGGGCAGAGGCTGAGGCATGATATAGTAGCTGAGTGTATCATAGGAAGTGTCTAAGGACGTCAAGGATCCTAGCACGACAAGCCTGTAAGAAAGTCTCCTTGAAAGAATTGTGAGAGTTTTTGTGAGGGTTGTGCTTCTTATTGAAAGAAAGAGATTTATGAGAGTTGAGAGTGTGTGATATCCTCTTGTATTTATTTTTTTTATAGTGAAGCTTGCATGCCCCATGGAGGTAAGCCTTGGGCTAATCCACATATTTGATTGTATCCTTTTATTTTATTTCTTCTTTCTTTCTATTGCAGTGTTAACACCATCACCAATATTGAGATCTTGGCGGAGGGATCCATTTTCTGTACTCATGAAGAATTTTTCCCAACAAGTGGTATCAGAGCATCAGATTGTCCGAGTTATGGTGGTGTTGATCAAAATTGAAGAAGATAAAAAAATCAGGCTCAATCAAGATGGAGATCCACCGATATGTTGGAAAGAGTAATTTTTTTTATGGCAAGCAAGGGTGAAGAATATGCTCATCTAACAGGGGTTGATCGATGCTCTCTTGTGCAAGGAGAAGCCAACTACCATGGAAGATGTCAGTTGGAGTCCAGTGTGAGGTGGAGCTCTAGGAGAAGATGGATCGGGCACGAGAGAGAGAGAATCGGGAGGATGATGGCAATGTCATCAGGGGGCTACCTCGAGTAGGTCTCAGATCATGCAGGTTACAACATATGATGGAGATGGATTGAGCAGCCTGGCTCGACTTCCATGTTTGTCCATCTCTGAGTAGCCAAGTATTTATCCTAGGGCATGAAGGTGAGGTCATTCAAAAGCTCTTAAAGTTAGGTTGAAGGCCGAATATAAAGTCGAAATGAAGATTATTTTATTTTGGTACCTCAAATTTGACCCACAGTAGTAAAATCCACAACAGTGAAGCCTAGATGGAGGAGCCCATGCAAGCCAGACAGGCATGCATGCTCAGAGACATGGCCTAGCATGGGAACATGGCCTAGACTACGATTCACCATGCGGTCCACGCACATGGTCTACCACGCCATGCGGGAGGTGGACGCATGGTCCACGCATAGATGTGTGCAATCTAACGGTGGGCAAGCATGTGCAGGCATGATTTGACAAATTTAGTTGGTGAACGGGCATGATTGGATGGTCAGGAGCGTGATGTGCATGATTGGACGGCCGTGGAGGCTCTACAGACATGATCAGAGGCTTCTGGAGTTCTATTTGAAATATGAGTCCTAATAGGAGCCATGTTAGGACTCTAATACGCAGCCTGGATGCGGATTTAGGCTTTCAAAAGAGAGAGCACTCGAAAGAATAGTGTGGTAGCAGGCAGCAGCAGCAGAGAGCGACTGTGGAGCACAGAGAGCGGCTAAGAGTATCCTGAGAATGGTCGAGAGCTCTGAGAGAGCATGGGAGTAGCCAGAGTACAGGGGCAAAAGCTGAGGCTTGATGTAGCAGCCAAGAGAATCATAAGAAGCATCCTGGGACATCAAGGATCCTGATACGGCAGGCCTATGAGAGAGTTTTCTTGGAGGAGTTGTGAGAGCTTTTGTGAGGATTGTACTTTTTATTGAAAGAGAGAGATTTATTAGAGTTAAAAGTGTGATCTCTTCTTGTATTTATTTTTTTTATAGTGAAACTTGCATGCTCTGTGAAAGTAAGCCTTGGACTGATCCACATATTTGATTGTGCTCTTTATTTTATCTCTTCTTTCTTTTTATTATGGTCTCAACACCATCACTGATATTGAGATCCGAGCAGGGGATCCATATTCTATACTCGTGAGAGATCCTTCCCAACAAGTTCATCTGTAATAGATTTGAAATTTGTAAATACTCTAAGATAGATCTAGAACCATGAATTATTTTGGAGAGTTGAACCTTCAAGTTCATGATTCATGATCTAGACTTGTTAGTATAGAGACGAGCTAACTTATCTTAGGCTTGTTGTGAGGTAGAAGCTGGAGCAATCAAAGGAAGAGTAATTTCTGATATAGATGCAAAGAAGGCATTGAGTAAGAGTTGATCTACTTAGGTGTGTCAATGGTTGCTACCCTATCCATTATCAACTATTACTTAGAATAATGCTCTGATACCATAAAGAGGCAAGTATTTGAGTAGAAAACTATTACAACCACAGATTTATTATATTAGCACCACAATATAAGGTAAATTCATAGCAAATAGTGCTAGAATCAAGCTATGATAATAATACTACAATACATGGTAAATCACAATAAATAGTGCTAGAATCAATGAATGATAATTTTATTATATTTGTGGAAAACTATCACACCAATAGATTTATTATATTTGCAGCATAAGGTTTTGCTATACAAGGTAAGTTCATAGTAGGTAATACTTGAATCAAGGAGTAATAATAGCACCACAATATAAGGTAAGTTCATAGCAAATAGTGCTAGAATCAAGCTGTGGCAATAGTACTATAATACAAGGTAAATCACAATAAATAGTGCTAGAATCTATGAATGATATTTTTATTATATTTATGGAAAACTATCACACCTACAAATTTATTATATTTGTAGCATAAGGTTTTGCTATACAAAGTAAGTTCATAGTAGGTAATACTTGAATCAAGGAGTGATAATAGCACCACAATATAAGGTAATGTTGCCCAGCTATGCAACCTAAAGGGGGGGTGAATTGGGTTTCTAAAAATTTTAGGCTTAATTAATTACTTATGATGAATGAGAACAAAGACTTTAAATCAAGATTAATTTCTAAAGCAAGAATGCAAGGATATAATAAAGAAATAAAGAGAAACAATAAAGCACACACAAACACAAGGATTTATAGTGGTTCGGTGCCAACCTTGCACCTACATCCACTCCCCAAGCTCCTACTTGGGAATTTCAATCCACTATACTTGTATTCAACCCGAATACAAAACGTCAGAAATTCTGACACTAGCTATCCCAAGCTAGTCCACTTATTTTCTGGGTACAAGTAAACCCAAAACACTCCGATTTCAGGTTCGGATCAACCTTTCCTTATTTTGAAAATCCACCAAAAACAAGAACAATTACTCACAAAGAGTAAGAAAATTTAGAGCACAAATTAATACAATAACAGCTCCTTAAATGAGCGAATATAACAATAAAAATACTTTACTCAAATGAAGAATCCCTTTTTGGATTTTCTCAAGGTGGATGAACGCTTGAATGAATGCTTGAGAAGAGGATGATCTTTGATTGAAGACTTCTTGAAGGCTTTGAAAGATCTCTAGATCAAGGTTGAAACAATAGGCGTGAAAAATCCTCTCTTTGAATGCTCTTGAATCTCTTTCACAATCTCTCGTGTAGATTTTGGATCCTCTTTTCTTTTTCTCTCGAATATCTCGTTGATCACTTCGTGTATATTTTGGATCCTCTCTATTGTATTTGATCTCTCGTTTGATCTACAATTTCTTTCACTATTTGAAACATTTTATAGCAATAAGAAACAAGAGAAAACATATTAGGCAGAAAAAGAGCGTTAGAGCATTTTTAGGAAGCATAAAAGGCAATTAAAATGGGCAAAAAACTAGTCGTTGCGGACATTTTCCATCGCAGGGGTCGACTCATGAGTCGACTCATGCTTCAGGAGTCGACTCATGAGTCGACTTCTGTTGCAAAGACCAGAGATGTGGTTTCTGGATCTTTTTGGCCCAAATCAGCAGAGGTCGACTCATGAGTCGACTCATGCCTTGTGGGTCGACTCATGAGTCGACTCACAGGTCGTGCCAAGCCAAAATCCAGCATGCCATGGGAAATTTTTGCGTGCCAATCAGCTCATAGTGCCATGAGTTGACTCATGAGTCGACTCATGCACTTCAAACCTTCATAACTTCAAAAATATAAGTCCAAAAATAATGAAATTTTCATCAATAGTTTACAAATCATTTGTTCTACCAAATGATACTATCAAATCAGGATTTTAGTAAAATTATGATTTTGCCCTTGAAGAGCATAAAGACTTTTTCAATTTAAAATATTTGTATCCCTTCAATTTGCTTTGTAATCATCAAAATCAATCTAGGAGCAACAATCTCCCCCTTTTTGATGATGATAAAATACTTGAACAAAGCATTTATGTGAATGCATTAATTTCAAAAGAATGCACTATAGGTGTATATGCTTGAAAAAAAAAATATGATTCTTTTGGCATGTGATATAAATGGTCATATGCAAAAATAGTTTGTCCATTTTCATAAAGATTTGAAAAGAGTATTAGATCATTTTGAGTTTAAGATATATCAGAGCAAGAGAAAAATAAATTTTGCAATGTATCAGAGCAAGAAAATAATTTTACAATGTTATCAGAAAAGATTTTACAATGTATCAGAGAAGATTTCATACTGTATCAGAGCAAATTTTATAATGTATCAGAGAAAATTTCACACTGTATCAGAGCAAATTTTATAATGTATCAGAGCAAGTTAAAAAAATTTTAGGATGTATCAGAGTAAGTTAAATTTCTTAAGATGTATCAAGGTAAATAAAATTTCAAAAGATGTATCAGAGCAAGTTTGAATTTTTGGAAGTATATCAGAGCATATTTAAATTTTTAAAGTGAATCAGAGCATATGTAAAGAAGTAATTTAAAAGTTACTTATTTGCATTGTACTTAGCATGTATTTTTGATATTGTTCTTTAAATTTTCAATTCATTCATTAATTTCTCATAATTATAGTTTTGATTGCTTTTTCTTAATTGCTCATAATTTATGGTTTTGCTTTTGATGGATGGCTTTTTGTTTAATTTCTGTCTGATACCAAATTTCTTAAATTTTTTGTTTAATTTCTCAAATTTTTGTTTAATTTCTCCAATTTTTGGTTTAATTTCTCCCCCCTTTTTGACATCATCAAACATGGTTAACTCTTCCTTTTTCTGAAACATTCTTTAATTTCTCTCCCTTTAGAGTTTTATCACAGATGGTTTGCTCCCCCTTAATATAGCAATTATCAACAGCAAACAACAACAAAGAGAAGACAATATTTCAACAAGGAGAATATATATAACCAAAATATGATCAACATCATTACAAAAGGTAGAAATATAAGTAAAAGATGATTCCATTAAAACCATAATTGTTTCAATACATAGTTCATATTATAAAAGTCAACCAGCTAATTGTCAATACATGGCCCCAAAATACAGATCCTAGAACAAGACACTAACACCTAGGATCTAGTAATGATCATGAGAATTCATGGATCGGAGTCATCAGATATGGGATGAGAAGCTGATGGATCTCGATCAGAAGTGCGTCCTCTACCCCGTCTGCCTCTGGCATGAGCAGGAGAGCGAGATGAACTGGGAGGCTGAGTACGCTGAGATGCTAAGGACTGAACAGAAAGGGTGAGTCTGATGGAATCAAGTACGTTCAGTGCTCTGGAAACAGACTGTAGTAGAGCAGTGAACTGAGTGGTAGCATGCTCACTCGATCCTCGGATCTCTTTCCTCAGTAACTCATATCCACCTTCTAGTGCTCCTCTGAGCCTGCCAGCCTCTGCAGTGAGGTCTGTGACCTCAATAGTTGACTCCTGTGGCTTGGGATGGGCCAAAGCAAGGACTTGCCCCTGCAAGTCTAGAACTCTGCCAGTCAGTCTCCAGACTGTGTCCTCAAGCTGCTGGATCCAGATGGACTGATCTGATATCATCTGAAACACAGTGGAGATGTGGGGAGTAATGGTCTGATCAGAAGAGGTGGCTCCTGGTGCAAAAGAAGTACTGCCCCACTGACTAGAGAGCAAAGAAGCCACACGCTGTGATATATGCTCGATCTGATCGTCAGCCAGTCTGAACTCTGAATGAGGTGCTCTGCTCTCTGGCTGATACACTGGTGTGGGCATCCTAGTAAACTCTGAAGGGCCAGCCTCTGTATCAGGAATGAACTGGATATTTGGTGATGCTGCCCTGAAGTCATGGACAGGAGATGATGGACCTTCTTCTTCTACTCTGCCTTCAGTTCTGTCTTCAGCTCTCTCCTCAGCTCTTTCTTCAGAGCCCTTGATCCAACCACCATCAGTCTTTGTAAATCCCATTCGGCGCAGGGTGTGTTGGTTGAAAGTGTCTACATGAGAGAGCTTAGTAGAAGCCTCCCCCTCACAGCTAACTCCAAACCTCCTAAATACTCTAGTAAGGGCCATACCATAAGGCAAGTGTGCCTTGGATCTGTTCAAAGTTTCTCTCATGGCCTCTATCATAAGTGCAGGGAGGTTCAGGGGGGTCTGAGTGATGACATGAAATATGATACACACATCTCTGCTGGAAAGTAAGTCATGTCTACCACTCCTAGGAAAGAAGAGCTTTGTTACCATCTGATGCAGGATCCTCATCTCAATGGACAAAATCTTTGCTTCCAATTTGTTTAAACTTCCTGAATAAGTTTCTCCTAAAATAATTCTGATCCCCTCTTCTTTTACTGGGAGTTCCATATAAGAGTAACCTTCACTAGGCAACTGAAGTATTTCTCCCAATATCCTAGAATCCAAGCAGATATCAATTCCCTTGACTGTTGAAGTCACTGACCCATTTCATAATGTAGGTTCTGGTAGAATTCTCTAACTAGGTCAACATAGGTGACTTTCTTAAGGGAGCAGTAGAGATCCCATCCTTGGTTTTTAATCTTACTTGTAAAAGTAAATCTTCTTTCTCAAAGAACCGAAAATCTATATTCTTCCCGGTTTCGACTTTTCTATCAGAAAGAGGATTCACACTGGGGCTTAGAAAGGATTGAGGGGGACCTTGAGCAAATACTGAAGCTGGAGTGGGAGCAGTGGAAGACTGAGCAGCTTGCCTTTTCTTTCGGATATTTTCTTCAAGCTCACGGACTGACTTTCTTCTTTGGGGAAGCTTCATCTTCGGAGCCATATTCACTACAGTAGCAAGCAAGGAGACTTGGAGGAACAAGTGAATGAGTGGAGAAGGGATCACAAGAGAGTGAAGAGGGATTTTGGTGGAGAAAAGAGGTAGATTTGGGAAGAACGGTGGAGTGCTAGGGCACGCTCCAACCGTGCCAAACAATGGGAGAAAACACAGAAAATCCCTTTCCAAGGTGGCGATTTTTGGTGGAGAGGAGGAGGGAGAATTGCCTCGAACTAGATTCTTGGATTTGGAGCAAAAAGAATTGGAGAAGACGGCTTTTGGAAGGAGGACGAAGAGAAGATGAGTCGTCTCACGAACAGGGATCCAGTATAAAAACAATGAGCCCGTGGGAAGTTTGAGGAAATAACAAGTTTGCCATTGAGTCGACTCATGGGGGTCAACTCATGAAGTTCAGAAATTCAGAAAAAATGTGAATAAATTCCAGAAAAATTCGAAATTTTGGGAGAAGGAGTTTTGCTCAATGATAAGTTTTTAGAATGATAAATTTGAGTTTTTGGGATCAGGATAGATGTTGAAAATTGAGCTCTAAGAGTTTTTGACATCAATTCTTTGGAAATTGAGAAATTTTAGGCATATGGATCTAGAATTCCTAGATTTCTCCTAATTTCACAGAATCTATCCTCACTAAGGGCCTTTGTAAAAATATCAGCTAATTGATTTTCAGTGTAAAGATATTCAAGAATTATATTTTTATTTTGAACATGTTCTCTTATAAAATGATGTCTTATTTCAATATGTTTGGATCTTGAGTGTTGAATTGGATTTTTAGATAGATTTATGGCACTTGTGTTATCACATCTTATTGGAGTTTCATTAAGTTTGATTTCAAAGTCTTCGAGTTGTTGCTTAATCCACAAGATTTGAGCACAACAACTTCCGGCTGCAATATATTCGGCCTCAGCCGTAGACAGTGCCACCGAATTTTATTTCTTGCTAAACCATGAGATTAAGTTAACTCCAAGAAATTGGCAAGTTTCACTTGTACTTTTTCTATCTAATTTACATCCAGCAAAATCAGCATCTGAATATCCTAATAAATCAATTTGTGAGTCCTTAGAGTACCATAACCCTAGAGTTTGAGTACCATTTAAGTATCTAAGGATTCTTTTAACAGCATTCAAATGAGATTCTTTAGGATTAGATTGATATCTAGCACATAAGCAAACACTAAACATGATATCAGGCCTACTTGCAGTTAAATATAATAATGAGCCAATCATACCTCTATAGTATTTTAAGTCTACACATTTACCTTCATCATCCTTGTCAAGCTTACATGAGGGACTCATTGGTGTGCCAATTGGTTTGCAGTTCTCTATTCCAAATCTTTTGAGTAGTTCCTTGGTGTACTTGCTTTGGGTGATGGAGATTCCCTCTTTTGATTGTTTGATTTGGAGTCCGAGGAAGAAGGTGAGTTCTCCCATCATGCTCATCTCGAACTCCCCCTGCATAAGCTTAGCAAAGTCTTGACAAAGGGATTCATTAGTAGACCCAAAAATTATGTCATCAACATAAATTTGTATAACTAGCATATCATTTTGATTTCTTTTAATAAATAGGGTTGTATCTACATTACCTCTTAAAAAATCATTATTTAGTAGAAATTTGCTTAGCCTTTCATACCATGCTCTAGGTGCTTGTTTTAATCCATATAAAGCTTTATTTAATCTAAAGACATGATTAGGAAAAGCATGATTTTCAAATCCAGGGGGTTGTTCTACATATACTTCTTCAGCAATATATCCATTTAAAAATATACTTTTAACATCCATTTGAAATAATTTGAATTTCATAAAGCAAGCATATGCAAGTAGAAGTCTAATAGCTTCTAATCTAGCAACAGGTGCAAAGGTTTCATCAAAATCAATTCCTTCTTCTTGATTATATCCCTTAGCAACCAGTCTTGCTTTATTTCTAATTACATTTCCATGCTCATCTAATTTGTTTCTAAAGACCCATTTTGTGCCAATTATTGAATAATTTTTAGGTCTTGATACTAAGGTCCAAACATTATTTCTTTCAAATTGATTAAGTTCCTCTTGCATAGCATTAATCCAATTAAGATCATTTTCAGCTTCTTCAAAAATTTTAGGTTCAAGATGAGAGACAAAAGCACAATGATTAACTACATCTCTAAGTGAAGAACGAGTTTTTACCCCATGCATAGGATCACCAATAATTAACTCCTTAGGGTGGTTGTGAACATACCTCCATTCCTTGGGTAGGTCATTTGTACCTTGAGGTTGTTCTTGAATTTCTTCACCTCTCTCATTTTGTTCGTCTTCTTGATCCTTGTCTTCTGGAGTTGCTGAATCTTTCAGAGTGATCTCCTTCATACCTTCTATTAGTGGATCTGCATCATCAACATCCTCATTTTTCCTTGAAGGAAGATCGTTAGATTCATCAAAAACAACATGTATGGACTCCTCAACTACTAAAGTTCTTTTGTTGAAAACTCTAAATGCTTTACTAGTGGAGGAGTAACCTAGAAAGATTGCTTCATCTGATTTTGCATCAAATTTACTAAGTCTTTCTTTACCATTATTTAATACAAAACATCGGCAATCAAAAACATGAAAATATGCAATATTTGATTTTCTTCCTTTCCAAAGTTCATAGGGGGTTTTCTTTAAAAATTGTCTAATTAATGCATGATTTAAAATGTAACATGCTGTGTTAATGGCTTCCACCCAAAAATATCTTGGAAGGTTGCTTTCACAAAGCATGGTATGGGCCATTTCTTCTAAGGTTCTGTTTTTCTTTTCAACTACCCCATTCTGTTGGGGTGTCCTAGGAGCAGAGAAGTTATGGCCAATTCTATTTTCATCACAAAAATTTTCAAAATCTTGATTTTCAAATTCAGTTCCATGATCACTTCTAATATTTTGAATTGAAAACCCTTTTTCATTAGTGACTTTTCGATGAAATTTAGTGAAAATATGAAAAGTTTCATTTTTGTGTGCCAAAAAAAAAACTCAAGTAAAACGAGAGTAATCATCTATAATGACAAAGCCATATCATTTTCCTCCTAGACTAGTGGTTTTAGTTGGTCCAAATAAGTCCATATGCAAGAGCTCTAAAGGTCTAGAAGTTGAAACAGTATTTTTGGATTTAAATGAAACTCTAGTTTGTTTACCTAATTGGCATGCATCACAAATTCTATCCTTTTCAAAATTCAGTTTTGGCAAACCAAGAACTAAATCTTTCTTAATTAATTTTGAAAGAGAATGCATGCTAATATGTGCAAGTCTACGATGCCACAGCCAACTAGTCTCATTAATTTTAGTATTTAAGGATACTAGGCATTGCATGTCTAATTTGGCTAAATCATTCAAATCTACCGTATAAACATTGCCATGCCTATGTCCTATAAATTTAATGCCATCGTTAATAGGACTAGTCACAATGCAAACAGATGATTCAAAAACTACTTTATACCCTTTGTCACAGAATTGACTAATGCTAAGTAAGTTATGCTTTAAACCTTTAACTAATAAAACATTCTCAATGTATTTGGAGGGAGTGATACCAATGTTACCTATCCCGATGATCTTTCCTTTGCCATTATCTCCAAAGGTGACCATCCCTCCATCCTTAGCATCAAGCGTGATGAATTGTGATTCATCACCAGTCATGTGTCTCGAGCATCCACTGTCAAGATACCATTTCCTGTTTCCTCCTTGGGATGCTAGACACACCTGCAAGCAAAGGTCAAGTTTCTGTCTTAGGTACCCAAGCTTTCTTGGGTCCTTTTAGGTTAGTCAGAATGGTTCCTTTTGGAACCCATATTTTCTTTATAGTTTTGTTTGCAGATTTGAGGCATGTGTATGATTTATGTCCTATTCTACCACATTTGAAACAAGTGATATTTGTAGACTTGTTACTTGAATAATTTACATAAATATCCTTCAGAAATTTTTGTTTCTTCAGGGGTTTATAGCCAAGTCCAGCCTTATCATATATAGCTTTCTGATTATCAAGAATCATATTTAGTTTGTTTGAACTTAAGGTGAACTTATCTACTATAGGTTTCAGCTTGTTAATTTCATTCTTTAAGTTTTGATTTTCTTGAATCAAGGTGGATTTTTCAATTGAAAGGTTTTCAGCTTGTTTTACTAAGAACTGATTTTTCAATTTCAGTTCTTTGTTTTTCTTCCCTAGTTTCTTTAATTCATCAATTAAATCATAGAATGCTTCATGCAATTCTTCAAGAGTAAATTCACTAGTGGATTCAGAAGTTACTTCATTTTCGTGTGCCATCAGGCACAGGTTGGCTTGTTCTGTTGAGGTTTCCTCGTCGGAGCTTGAGTCATCACTCGCACTCCAAGTCGCCATCATTGCTTTCTTTTTGAACTTTTTGGGACCTTTCTTCAGTTGTGGACATTCGGATCTGAAATGTCCCGGCTTCTTGCACTCGTAGCATATAAGGGGTTGATCTTTCTCTTTTTCTTTGCTTTGTTCCCCTTTTGTGAATCTCTTTCTCATCCCCTATTTTCTTTTTCTTAGAAACTTCTTAAATTTCCGGGTGATGAGTGCCATCTCTTCATCCTGTTCTTCATCTTCAGTGTCATCCGTTTCATAATCAGGCGAAGTTGTGGATTTGAGGGCAATGGTTCTTTTCTTTTTGACTTCATCCTCTTGATGTTGCTTCATGCTAAGTTCATGAGTCATCAAGGATCCAAGAAGCTCTTCTAGAGGTAGAGTGTTCAAGTCCTTTGCTTCTTGGATGGCAGTCACCTTGACTTCCCAAGTTCTTGGCAATGACCTGAGAATCTTCCTTACAAGCTCACTGTTAGTATAAGATTTGCCAAGACTCTTCAAACCATTAATTATATCAGTAAAACGAGTAAACATAGCAGTTATAGACTCATCATGCTCTATTTTGAACAATTCATATTTATGCACTAGAATGTTTATTTTAGTCTCTTTTACTTGATTTGTTCCCTCATGGGTTACTTCTAACCTATCCCATATTTCTTTAGCAGATGCACAAGTAGAAATGCGATTAAATTCATTTGCATCTAGTGCATAATAAAGAACATTCATAGCTTTAGCATTTAATTATGCCAATTTCTTATCAACCTCATCCCATTCTTTCTCGGGTTTGGTTGACTCCTCACCATCTATAATCTTGGTGGGTGTGTGAGGACCGTTCACTATGATACTCCATATATCATAGTCGAGTGCTTGTATGAATATCTTCATCCGAGCTTTCCAATAGGTGTAATTAGACCCATTGAAAAGTGGAGGTCGGTTGGTAGATTGCCCCTCGGCTAGAGAAGTACCGACATGGGTTGCCATAGATCTTTGGCTCTTTGATTGTTAGATCAAAGAAGGGCTAGAGCACCGGGCTCTGATACCACTTGTTGCCCAGCTATGCAACCCAAGAGGGGGGGGTGATTTGGGTTTCTAAAAATTTTAGGCTTAATTAATTACTTATGATGAATGAGAACAAAGACTTTAATTCAAGATTAATAACCTAAAGCAAGAATGCAAGGATATAATAAAGAAATAAAGAGAAACAATAAAGCACACCACAAACATAAGGATTTATAGTGGTTCGGTGCCAACCTTGCACCTACATCCACTCCCCAAGCTCCTACTTGGGAATTTCAATCCACTATACTTGTATTCAACCCGAATACAAAAGTCAGAAACTCCGACACTAGCTATCCCAAGCTAGTCTACTTGTTTTTCGGGTACAAGCTAACCCAAAACACTCCGATTTCAGGTTCGGATCAACCTTTCCTTGTTTTGGAAATCCTCCAAAAACAAGAACAAATACTCACAAAGAGTAAAATAGCTTAGAGCACAAATTAATACAATAACAGCTCCTTAAATGAGCGAATATAACAATAAAAATACTTTACTCAAATGAAGAATCTTCTTTTTAGATTTTCTCAAGGTGGATGAACGCTTGAATGAACGCTTGAGAAGAAGATGATCTTTGATTGAGGACTTCTTGAAGGCTTTGAAAGATCTCTTGATCAAGGTTGAACAATAGGCTTGAAAAATCCTCTCTTTGAATGCTCTTGCTTTTCTTTTTCACAATCTCTCGTGTATATTGTGGATCCTCTTTTCTTTTTCTCTCGAATATCTCGTTGATCACTTCGTGTATTTTGGATCCTCTCAATTGTATATTTTTTTCTTCGATTTCTTTCACCATTTGAAACCTTTTATAGCCTTAAGAAACAAGAGAAAACATATTAGGCAGAAAAAGAGCCGTTAGAGCATTTTTAGGGAGCATAAAAGGTAATTAAAATGGGCAAAAAACTAGCCGTTGCAGATATTTTCCATCGCAGGGATCGACTCATGAGTCGACTCATGCTTCAGGAGTCGACTCATGAGTCGACTTCTGTTGCATTAGCCAGAAACTTTGATTTCTGGATTTTTTTGGCCCAAATCAGCAGAGGTCGACTCATGAGTCGACTCATGCCTTGTGGGTCGACTCATGAGTCGACTCACAGGTCGTGCCAAGTCAAAAATCCAGCGTGCCAAGGGAAATTTTTGCGTGCCAATCAGCTCATAGTGCCATGAGTTGACTCATGAGTCGACTCATGCACTTCAAACCTTCATAACTTCAAAAATATAAGTCCAAAAATAATAAAATTTTTATCAATAGATTACAAATCATTTATTCTACCAAATGATACTATCAAATCAGAATTTTAGTAAAATTATAATTTTACCCTTGAAGAGCATAAGGACTTTTTCAATTTAAAATTATTTGTATCCCTTCAATCTGCTTTGTAATCATCAAAATCAATCTAGGAGCAACAACGAAAGAATCGCGCAGTATCCGTTACAGAAGATGGAGCAGGATCGTGGGCATCACTGCGGTCTGTCAGGGAATAGTGGAGCCGCACGGGATCCGTCACAGGAAGTGGAGCAGAGTCGTGGCCGTCATAGCGGTCTGTCAGGGAATGATGGAGCTGCACGAAATCCATCGCAGGAAGTGGAGCAGGATCGCGGTGGTTGCCGTGTCGCGCCAGGGAGTGCAGATCCGTCGGCTGAAGTTCAGCAGCGGTCGGAGTTGGTGACGGAGCCTAGCTCCCGTAGGAGTCCTAGCGGAGTCCTCCTTGCGATTGAAGTCGTGGGCGAAGCCCGGCTCCCGTAGGAGTCCGGGCGGAGTCCTCCGGCAGTTGAAGTTGGTGACGGAGCCCGACTCCCGTAGGAGTCCGGGTGGAGTCCCCCTTGGAGTCGAAGTCGTGGGCGGAGCCCGGCTCCCGTAGGAGTCCGGGCGGAGTCCTCCTGCAATTAAAGTCATGTGCGAAGTCCAGCTCCCGAAGGAGTCCGGATGGGGCTTACCGGCAGTTGAAGTTGGTGACAGAGCCCGGCTCCCGTAGGAGTCCGGGCAAAGTCCCCCTTGGAGTCGAAGTCGTGGGCGGAGCCCGGCTCCCGTAGGAGTCCGGGCGGAGTCCTCCTGCAATTAAAGTCAGGTGCGAAGTCCGGCTCCCGTAGGAGTCCGGACGGGGCTTACCGATAGTTGAAGTTGGTGACAGAGCCCGGCTCCCGTAGGAGTCCGGGCGGAGTCCCCCTTGGAGTCGAAGTCGTGGGCGGAGCCCGGCTCCCGTAGGAGTCCGGGCGGAGTCCTCCTGCAATTAAAGTCAGGTGCGAAGTCCGGCTCCCGTAGGAGTCCGGACGGGGCTTACCGACAGTTGAAGTTGGTGACGGAGTCCGGCTCCCGTTGGAGTCCGGGCAGAGTCCCCCTTGGAGTTGAAGTCGTGGGCGGAGCCCGGCTCCCATAGGAGTCCGGGCGGAGTCCTCCTGCAATTAAAGTCAGGTGCGAAGTCTGGCTCCCGTAGGAGTCTGGACGGGGCTTACCGACAGTTGAAGTTGGTGACGAAGCCCGACTCTCGTAGGAGTCCGGGCGGAGTCCCCCTTGGAGTCGAAGTCGTGGGCGGAGCCCGGCTCCCACAGGAGTCCGGGCGGAGTCCTCCTGCAATTAAAGTCAGGTGCGAAGTCTGGCTCCCGGAGGAGTCCAGATGGGGCTTACCGACAGTTGAAGTTGGTGACGGAGCCCGGCTCCCGTAGGAGTCCGGGCGGAGTCCCCCTTGGAGTCGAAGTCGCAGGCGGAGCCCGGCTCCCGTAGGAGTCCGGGCGGAGTCCCCCTGAGCCCGCAAGGGTCAATCCCGCTGAGAACTTCGGCCGTGGGTATTTTATACCCAACACCAGTCCCCCTACTTTCGAGTTTGAATTTCGAATGAAGGAAGTACAGAGAGATTGGCATAGCCGAAGTTGTCTCCTCGAATCCTGTTCACGATCGCCCCCAGATATTTTGGCATTAAATGTGTGCGTGCTGGAGTCTTTTCGAATCGGGGCGATACGAAGGGACCCTTCGAAATTTCCGTCGGTACACTGGCCCAGGTACGGTGCCATAATGGCCCTGCCAATCCGTCAGCCGCTTTTAGCCGCCTGTCGGGGGGAGTGGGACACGTGTCGGGCGTGGGCTGGCCTGGGGGGATTCGCGATCATTATGGCGCCGGATCTCAGGGTCTATTTAAACCTGTCCTTCCACCTTTAGGGGCCCTATTCCGTTCCAGAATTCTACCAGTATCTGCCCTTCCTTCGAGAACCCTATTTCTGTTGGCGTCTTCTTGGACCATAGGCGCCCTTCAAGTCGTCTCTGTCCTCGCCCCTCTGCATCCCTCAGAGCGATCTAGGTTAGTCCCAGCACCTTCATCTTTCTTCCTGCCACTTAGGGGCCTCTTCTTTGCCATTATTTTTTGTATTCCTCCGAGTTAGTTTCCTGTGTGACCTCTCACCCCTTATCCTGTCCGTCTTCTTCGGGATCTTTAGAGTCCTCATTCAAAGTGTTTCGAAATGTCGTCCGGCTCTTCCGCTCCCAGCGATTTCGGAAGTTCTTCCGCCTCAAACCCCCAGGTCCCTCGCTCTGTAGACGAACCCGTGTCTGGGGCTGGGCTTCGCCCGATTTTTGCGCTGGGTGCCATTCCATGTTCCCTGACTTCGGAAGAACTCCTTCTGATAAGGGTTCAGTATGGAATTCCTCCGGAGTACGACCTGGAGCTGTCTGGCCCCTCTGACCAGGCTAGCACTCGCCCACCCGATCATTTTTGCCTGTATCAGGAGGCGTTCCGTGTCGGACTCCGGCTTCCACTTTCGTCCTTTGTTGTCGCCCTCTTCCGCTTCCTAGACATCTTCCTGGCTTCTGTTGCTCTGAATTCTTTTAGATTTTTGATAGGGTTTCTCTCCCTTTGCCACGTAGTCGAGGTCCAACCGTCCCTCTCCCTGTTTAGGCACTTCTATACCTTCAAGCGTCATCCTTCGGCGAAGGACTGGTGGTACTTCTTCCCTCAGTTCGGCAAGAAGAGGTTGCTGAAAGGTGCCCCTTCTTCAATCCACAATTGGAAGGAGAAATACCTCTTCGTCCACTGCCCGACTCTGAGGCTGGGCCTGCCCCCTTGGGGCTCTCTGAGGGATTCTGTCCGCCGGGCCCCCAGCCTGGGGGAGGATGACCTCTAGGCTGTCCGGAAGCTTCTCGCCTATTCCGCTCCTTCCCTTCCCAATCTTCTGAGAGAGCAATTTCTGTTCAACATTGGCCTGAGCCCCCAGGATCCTGCGAGTACTTCATCTTTTCCTTTCTCTTCTTTTCTTCTGTCCTTCTTCTTTCTTTTCTCTTTTTCCTTTTCTTTTTCTCTTTCTTTTTTTTTTTTTTTTTTGATCTCTGATTTCTCTCCTCTTTCTCTTCTTCTTTTCTCTCTTTTTTTTTTTTGATCTCTGATTTCTCTCCTCTTTCTCTTCTTCTTTTCTCTTTTTTTTTTTTAAGGGATGGACGCCGAAGCAGCACGGATGCTTGCCAAGGGCCTCAAGGCCCACAAAAGAAAGGGTGCCGCGACCGTCGGATCGGCTAAAAGGGCCAGGGCGGAGGAGTCGAGCTTGGCCACGCCCGTCCAGGCGCTCCGGCGATCGACATTCCCTCGGACGCCGAACCTACGGCCCCCCGGGCCTTTTCGAGGAGTCCACCGACTGGGGCTCCCGCTTCGGGGGTCCGCCCCATGGAGGCGCCCGTAGCCGAGAGGAGGAAGAGAAGGAAGTCGGTGGCCCGCAGGGTGAGTAGCCACCGAGCTACCGCTGACGAGTCCCTCTGCTCCGAGGAGGAGCTGGAGAATCCTTTCAATGACAGGGACTTGATCAGGCGGTTAATCGACGGCTGCATCCTGCCGGAGGTCGTCGAGAGGATCGACCGTGCCGATCCTGAGCAGCGGGTCTGGGACTCCTAAGGGTCCTTCCTCGAGGTAAACAAATCTCTATTTAACCAGCTATTCGACCCCTATTCTGACCCCTTTGTCGCCCTTGCAGATTGGGCATCAGCTCCTCGCCAATATCGAGGCGACAAATCAGGCGAGGAGGGACACCGTCCAGGTGGAGGAGCACTGTCGGGCCGAGGTCGCTCGCCTTAAAGAAAAGGCGGCCGAAGTAGTCGCCCTCCAAGAGGCCCTGGAAAGAGAGAAACAAGCCCGGAAGGAGGAGAAGCAGACCTTGGAGGAGTCAGCGAGAAAGGCGGAGGCTGAAGTCGTCAATTTGGCTGAGCAGATTTCAGTCCTGGTCTCGGAGGCCAGGGTCCTTGCGGTAGACGAATTCAAGACCTCCGCAGAGATGAGGGACCTGAATGTCCAATTCGGCCAGGAGGCGTTCATCAAGGGGTTCGAGCTCTGCCAAGAGAAGGTGGCCAGAAAATTTTCGAAGCTCGACCTCAGCTTCCTAGGTGAGGAGTACGAAGATGAGGCCGGTCCCTCGCCCACTACCACTGCTATCGCAGCCCCCTTGTCGGGGACGTCGAGCTCTCCAACTCCTGCCCCTGAGGTCTGAGACCTCTGACCTTGTAGTTTTATTTTTTCGTAATTTTTCTTTTCCTTCTTGTCTTCAAAAATCATCCAATCAATAAAGTTGAATTTCTTATCGTGGGTGGCTTCTCCCTCCTCCCCTTCTTCTCTCTGCTTTTCTTCCTACGATGAGTCATGTTTTGACGCTTTTGCCTTCCACTGGCAGTGTCCTGCAGAAGCACTTCCCCTGCCCCTGGGGATCCCGCTGAAGTCGACGATCCAGCGGCTGAAGAAGAAAATCCTTCACTTGATAAAAAAGTCAAAGAAAATGGAAGGCGAGCTTCGCAGACTGAGGGAGGGCCATTCTGAAGCCACCGCAGAGGCCACCCGCTTTCGAAATCTCCACGTGAAGGGGATCATGGAGTATAGCCGGAGGAAGGCGGACTTCGCGAAGGAGCTTGAGGAATGCAAGATGAGCGCCAGCGATCGAATTTGGGCTCAAGCTGCCAAGATCAGCGCTCTCAGGGTGGAACTGTCTGCTGCGAAGGAGAAGATCGGCCAGCTGGAAGGGAGTTCATCCCGGCTCTTGGCCCAGGCCGACGGCGATCGGGAGTGGTCGAAGAGGGTCTCCGCCCTTCAACAGTAGCTTCAAGATGCCGAGATGAGCTACGACGTACACCGGACCGGTTGGCGCAGGCAGGTGGATGAATATAAAGGGAGACTCAGGGTGGCGACCGACGAAGTCGCCCGTCTTCAGAGGCAGCTGGCTGACAGGGCTTAGCTTAGTTCCGTGCGGGATTCTGATGAGCTCCAGTCCCTAAGAGGAACCGTTGAAGGAATTTTCGTCGCCCTCGGGGAAAAGATGGTTGAGCTGCAACAACTGAAGATCCAACTGGCATACGAGCAGCGGGCCGTCACGGATGCGGAGGCAGAATCTGAGGTCCTGAGAAAGAGACGTTGAGAGGCAGAGACCGAGAGCCAGCGACTTCGTCGGGCGCTCCAGGATGCGCTGCAGAGAAGGAGAGAGCTAGAAGAAGAGATTGAGAATCTAAGGCAGTCCTGGATGAGGGGTGGAGCAGATAATTCTAGGTCGGAGGGAGCAGAGCTTCCCTAGGGCTCTTTTCGTCCTTCTGTCCTTTCATGTATATATTTTCCCTTTTGTTGTTTTGTCCCGCTTTTGTCGTTTTGCTTTTCTTTCCTTGGCCTCCCGGGCTTTGTAGTGTGTATTTCGGAAATGGAATGAAAAGGAAATTTTGTGTTACCTCGTCCACGCGTTGTATTAAATTATCGTCCGTCAAACTTTTCTTGTCGTTCGACTTGTCTGATGTTGACGTCGTTGGGAGGCACCCAGTCGTCGATATGTTGGCTTGCCTTCCTCATCGTTCATGGCCGCAAGCTCGAGCTTGACGGTCCGAACTCCGCATTACTTTGGGGACGTCGCTGTCTTCTTAACCTGTGTCGAGAGCCTTCTTAGAGGCCGGGGGGTTTGGTGAGAACTCCCCGTCTTTGTTGAGACGAGGTTCTTTAGGTCTTTGGTATGGTTCATCCTTTATCTATTTCCGTCATAGCTCGTCGCTCTTCCTCTTTAATTTTTCTCCTCTTTCCAGGGTGAGGGCCCTCCCCCCGCTTTTTATGGGGTTGCTTAGGAGTGTAGAGGTGCCGCTGAGGGGCCTTTTCCCTTCACCTGATTTTGTCGGGCGGCCGGGCTCCGTCACCATCAGGACAAGGTTCTCCTCCCATTCCTGTGAGGGCACGTAAGGGCCATCGCCAGGGTCTCTCCTCCCAATCCGGTCTAAAAGAACCGGACCTTCGACTTTGCTCATGTCAGGATGAGGTTCTCCTCCTGTTCCTGACATGGCTGTGGGGGCACGTTAGGGCACTGTAAGGCCTCTCCCCCCAATCCGATCTAAAAGAACCGGACCTTCGACGTTGCTCATGTCAGGATGAGGTTCTCCTCCTGTTCCTGACATGACTGTGGGGGCACGTTAGGGCGCTGTAAGGCCTCTCCCCCCAATTCGGTCTAAAAGAATCGGACCTTCGACTTTGCTCATGTCAGGACAAGGTTCTCCTCCTGTTCCTGACATGGCTGTGGAGGCACATTAGGGCACTGTAAGGCCTCTCCCCCCATCCGGTCTAAAAGAACCGGGCCTTCGACTTTGCTCATGTCAGGACGAGGTCCTCCTCCTGTTCCTGACATGGCTGTGGGGGCACATTAGGGTGCTGTAAGGCCTCTCCCCCCATCCGATCTAAAAGAACCAGGCCTTCGACTTTGCTCATGTCAGGATGAGGTCCTCCTCCTGTTCCTGACATGGCTGTGGGGGCACATTAGGGCGCTGTAAGGCCTCTCCCCCCATCCGGTCTAAAAGAACCTGGCCTTTGACTTTGCTCATATCAGGACGAGGTCCTCCTCCTGTTCCTGACATGACTGTGGGGGCACATTAGGGTGCTGTAAGGCCTCTCCCCCCATCCGGTCTAAAAAAATCGGGCCTTCGACTTTGCTCATGTCAGGATGAGGTCCTCCTCCTATTCCTGACATGGCTGTGGGGGCACATTAGGGCACTGTAAGGCCTCTCCCCCCATCCGGTCTAAAAGAACCGGGCCTTCGACTTTGCTCATGTCAGGACGAGGTCCTCCTCCTGTTCCTGACATGGCTGTGGGGGCACATTAGGGCATTGTAAGGCCTCTTCCCCCATCCGGTCTAAAAGAATCGGGCCTTTGACTTTGCTCATGTCAGGACGAGGTCCTCCTCCTGTTCCTGACATGGCTGTGTTTTAGGCGTTTGAAGGGGTTATACCCAGTCGTGACAAATCCATGCCAAATGGGAAGAGCATGTCAAGTAGAGCAGAATTTAGATTCAAGGTGAATCGTAAGCGATACATTTACAGGTTTTTCGAGTTCCACGGTTGCGGGAGGTCTGCTCCTCCTTGAGGCCCTCCGGCGATGGAGTCGATGGTTCCGATGGGAGGCCGATCTCCGGACTGCTCCTCCCTTCTTGGCAGTTCAGGTTACGGAAGGGCCCTTGGCCGCTCTCCTCTACCCTCAGGCTGGCGTCGGATGAACCTGTCGAGTCGACCTCACCGGATGAGCTCCTCGATCTCGTCTCGGAGCTGGATGCATTCCTCCGTATCATGACCGTGGTCGCGGTGGTAGAGACAGAACTTGTTGGGGTTGCGCTTCTCGGGGTGTGTGCGCATCCTCTCCGGCCTAGGGAGCTGCTCCCTGACCTCCATCAGTACCTGGGTCTTCGAGGCATTGAGGGGGGCGTAGTTGCGGAACCTTCCCGGAGGAGAATCCTGTCGAACCCCACGATCCGGACTCCTCTACCTGCGCACCCGGGGTGGAGTATGGGTACGCTTGTGCCCAGGAGGGGATTGAGAATGCGGCCAGGCTTCTCTCGACCTTGTTTCGACTGCGGATTTACTCGAGTCTCCCGCCTGCCGCTCTCTCACTGTTTCTTCATCCTTCATTTTGAAGGCTTCTTCCGCTCGGGCGTATCCTTCAGCCCGAGCCAACAAATCAGCAAAATCCCTAAGGTACTTCTTCTCCAGGGAGAACAAAAGGTCATTCTTCTGAAGGCCGCCCTTCAGAGCGGCCATTGCGACTGATTGGTCCAAGTTTCGGACCTCCAGCGCCGTGATGTTGAAACAGTTGATGTAGGCCCGAATGGACTCCCCTTCCCTCTGCTTGATATTGATGAGGGACTCCGAACCCTTTCGGGGGTGCCGGCTGCTGACAAAATGGGCCACAAATTGGTGGCTCATTTGATCGAAAGAAAAGATGGTAATCGATTTCAGAGCCGAGTACCAGTTTTTCGCCGCTCCCTTCAAGGTGGATGGGAAGGCCCGGCATAGAATGGCGTCGGGAGCACCATGAAGCAGCATCATCATCCGGAAGGCTTCCAGATGATCCATCGGGTCCGAAGTCTCGTCGTAGCTTTCGAACTGGGGGAGCTTGAAGTTTGGTGGGATCGGTTCCTGCATGATCATTTGAGAGAAGGGAGGGTCAGTGCAAATATCCTCACCATAAGCGGGGGGAGCATGGCGGAGTTCTTCGATCCGCCGGTTCATCTCTTGGAGTCTCCGATCTAGGAAATCCTTCCGACTTCGAGTCTCGAGGGTCCTCTGGCAGAACGGGGTCAGGAATCTTCCAGGGGTGGAGTCATGGTCCGATTGAGGACTCTCCACCCTCGGGTTCATTTTTCCAGGAAGGACGGGGCGGCTGGTCCAAGTGGCCCGCCCCGTCGCCGGATTCTGGTGTTCCGGGGACACCCTTTTCAGGCGCACTGATGCCTGCGGCTGCTGCTGTTGCATAGCCTGCACAGCTTCTGTGAGGCCTCTAACCTGCTGTGCTAGCAGATCAAACTGCTCCGCACCGACCGCCGTCGCCGGAGGAGGAGGAGGAGGAGGTTTAGAAACAGGAGGGGAGGCCGGAGCCTGAGATCTGGCCGCGGAGGCCGTGGATCGTCGTGTGGATGCCTTGCAGGGAGGCATCAAGCAAGGACCAAGTGGAGAAAGGAGGGGGGAGGGGACGCTGGAAGAGATGCCCGGGGGTGGTCCCGTTGAGCGCTCCTTTAAGAACAAGGATACTGTGAAGACACAGCCCTTCCTCTAGCGCCAATCCTGTTGGTGCAAAAATTCACTTGCGTCGGAGAAGCTAGAGTCGAGGGAGTCGCGGTCGCCGTCGGGACCTGCAAAAGAAGTCTAAACTGGAGGTGGGGTTGCTCCGGCAAGATCCTCCGACGCTCAAGTCAGTTCTCTGCCTCAACAAGAATGGAGTGCTCGAACGAAAATTTTAGCAGAGTTTTTAGGTAAAAATGAGAGCTTATCGAATAACGTATCTGGGGTTCCCCTTTTATAGATGGAGGGGCAACAAATTGATAGCGACGTCTGTAACCGTCTGGTCATGGGTCGCCCAGAGTCAGGAAGAATTTGTTGCGAGGAGTAGTGGAGTGGACCCGTGGCCCTCACTGTAGCGCGCCACATGGATCTGCCGCAGGGAGTGGAGCGGCATCCGTTGTCGCGACTTGCCAGAGGATGAAAGAATCGCGCAGTATCCATTACAGAAGATGGAGCAGGATCGTGGGCATCATAGCGGTCTGCCAGGGAATAGTGGAGCCGCGCGGGATCCATCGCAGGAAGTGAAGCAGAGTCGTGGCCGTCATAGCGGTCTGTCAGGGAATGATGGAGCTGCGTGGAATCCATCGCAGGAAGTGGAGCAGGATCGTGGTGGTTATCGTGTCGCGCTAGGGAGTGCAGATCCGTCGGCTGAAGTTCGGCAGCGGTCGGAGTCGGTGATGGAGCTTGGCTCCCGTAGGAGTCCGAGTGGAGTCCTCCTTGCGATTGAAGTCGTGGGCGGAGCCCGACTCCCGTAGGAGTCCGGGTGGAGTCCTCCGGCAGTTGAAGTTGGTGACGGAGCCCGACTCCCGTAGGAGTCCGGGTGGAGTCTCCCTTGGAGTCGAAGTCATGGGCGAAGCCCGGCTCCCATAGGAGTCCGGGCGGAGTCCTCCTGCAATTAAAGTCAGGTGCGAAGTCTGGCTCCCGGAGGAGTCTGGACGGGGCTTACCGGCAGTTGAAGTTGGTGACGGAGCCCGGCTCCCGTAGGAGTCCGGGCGGAGTCCCCCTTGGAGTCGAAGTCGTGGGCGGAGCCCGACTCCCGTAGGAGTCCGGGCGGAGTCCTCCTGTAATTAAAGTCAGGTGCGAAGTCCGGCTCCCGTAGGAGTCCGGACGGGGCTTACCGACAGTTGAAGTTGGTGACGGAGCCCGACTCCCGTAGGAGTCCGGGCGGAGTCCCCCTTGGAGTCGAAGTCATGGGCGGAGCCCGGCTCCCGTAGGAGTCCGGGCGGAGTCCTCCTGCAATTAAAGTCAGATGTGAAGTCCAGCTCCCGTAGGAGTCCGGACGGGCTTACCGACAGTTGAAGTTGGTGATGGAGCCCGGCTCCCGTAGGAGTCCGGGCGGAGTCCCCTTTGGAGTCGAAGTCGTGGGCGGAGCCCGGCTCCCATAGGAGTCCGGGCGGAGTCCTCCTGCAATTAAAGTCAGGTGCGAAGTCCGACTCCCGTAGGAGTCCGGACGGGGCTTACCGACAGTTGAAGTTGGTGATGGAGCCCGACACCCGTAGGAGTCCGGGCGGAGTCCCCCTTGGAGTCGAAGTCGTGGGCGGAGCCCGGCTCCCATAGGAGTCTGGGCGGAGTCCTCCTGCAATTAAAGTCAGGTGCGTTGTCCGGCTCCCGGAGGAGTCCGAACGGGGCTTATCGGCAGTTGAAGTTGGTGACGGAGCCCGGCTCCCGTAGGAGTCTGGGCGGAGTCCCCTTTGGAGTCGAAGTCGCGGGCGGAGCCCGGCTCCCGTAGGAGTCCGGGCGGAGTCCCCCTGAGCCCACAAGGGTCAATCCCTCTGAGAACTTCGGCCGTGGGTATTTTATACCCAACAGAGGCCAACATGATATACTTAACAGTAGTACTGTCATTCTGCCATATCTTGTATGTGGCTCTCTCCTCCTCGGTAGCATCTTTTCTAATAGAATCAAGGCTATGAGTATCCAGAATGTAGGAGATCTTTTCCTACGCAAGAACAATGTGCAAGTTCCTCATCCAGTCCATAAAATTCGGATCGATCAACTTATTATTATCTAGGATGCTTCATAATGAGAGTGAAGAAGCCATAATGAAATTATCTACATAATAAGAATAATATACAATCAGACCACTCATAATGACATTCACAACAAAATAAGTTCTATCTAGTTGTGTCTCCCACTATTTTATCGGATACCATAATCCTCTCCTATGATAAATGAGAAACCCAATTATGGTTTCTTAAGTGGGGTTGAGATCCTAATTTTTCATATCAGTCTTGTGGTTACATAACAAACCTCTTTGAGTTCAAAGGTAGGAGATCCTTTTCAATTGTATCCCATGCAACTCTCAACAATATTCTTGCCTCTAAGACTCTTATAGTCTTATGGTTACACAACAAACTATAAAGTTTTAGTTAAGTTAGATCCTTCATTTTCATATAGTCAAATTTGAATAATGATGCCCTTATGGTTACATAATAAAGCAGCACACTCAAAAATACCATAAACATCCAATATGCACCAGAACTATATTACAACTATCTTCATAGCAGGTCTTGTGGTTACACAACAAACCTCCTATAGTTCTAGTCATAACACAGACCTAGCAAGAAGGAAGGCCCCTAGTAGCAATATTTCAACATCAAGTAATTCCAATTCAAGATTCGAACTAATCCAATTGGTCAGAAAAATGTAAATATAAGTTTAGTGGGGATCCCCCCATTGCTTTTCTAAACACCAACAAGTTGGCCATGCCAGCAAACGGAACTAATTATAACTACCGTACTTGAAACACTCCTAGATACCAATTGATTTAATTGATTTAAGAATTGGATAGCTTAGAGTTGCTTATTATTATAACTTAATATAACTTTAATGAGGATTTTTCATGGTCTCATGCACATCCTTATACTATAACAAAAATTTAAACATGCTATTATCAAAGTAATAATAATATCACATGATGTGCAAGGTCACAGTTATTTTATCATTCTAGGACAACCATTTACGACATAGCAGACATGCACCGTTATGCCAGGGCAACTTTACAGAATGATAAATAATCAATTCTAAACATATCTCTAATGTTGATTAGGGTTTTGATACATAGTTTGTAATCATAAACCCTAATCAGTGACAATCAGAAACATATATATACAACCAAATAATACTCTTTGATTGCATTGATTAAGGAAGGCTCTAATACCACTGTTGAGTTTTGGGGAGCATAACGAAAGATGGATTTCAAAAATTTTTTTGAAATTCAAGTCTCCCGGCAACCCAAAAATCCTAGGACCCCCTTAACCATAAAGTAAATAATAACTAATAAATATAAAACTCGTACCTATTAAGTCGATGAAGAAAGAGAAGAAATTGGTAATTGATTCCATAAGACCCCCAAGTGTGAGTCCTCCAACGTTGATCCACACAGGAAGTTGATCAAAGAATTACTTCGACAGAATCTTGTCTATAAGCTGCTTTACTAATTGAGCCTTTTAGCCTACCCTGGACCAAGACCCCTCTCAGATGAACCCTTAGTCTTTCTTTCTTACTCTCTCAACTCTCTAAATTGCCTCCTACTCTCTTCCTAAGCCTTATCTTAAAATTAACGGACTTGTCTTAATAGAAGAACTTTGTCCTAACAATACAGAAGAGAGAGGGATTGATTTTATCTGAGAGCTTTTGTGCCTTGGACTCTCAGAATAAGTCCTATTTATAAGAGCAGAAGGGGCACAGAAAAGGGCTCAAATATGCCTCTTCATGTGTTTCATGAATTAGCATATCAGAAAATTAAGATACTTATTTGAGAATGATTCTTAATTTTCAGATATGTTGATTCAGATTTTGTGCGCATTTACCTGCGTTCCAATAAGCACTCAACACCCTTTTTAAATCAAAAAATTCTAATTTTTGAAAAGTGGAAAGGGCTTTGAATGAGGCTTCTGATGGCATAAGTTTTGAGGTGTGACTATATCCCAATGAGGAGAAATCTTGGCATGAAATTGTGACTATTTGCGTTGCTTCATCCCGCATGCGCTAAGAATTAAGGGGCATATGCTGCCCCATCTGGCCATGATAGACTTTAAATATTATGCCACTCAGATAGAGGGCTGAGAGGGCTCCACATGGGCTTTGGTTTTAGATTAAAAAGATTTTTAAATCCTCTTCACCGATCAAAACAATACAAGATTTTGTTTTGTGGGGTCATTCCAAGTTGTGGCATCCAAACAAAGACTCCACATCAATTTAAAAATTAAATTTTGATCCTATCAGAACTCAAGGGACATGGAAGGCTTCCTTATCCATCTAGAATCCATCAAAAAATAGGTGATTAATGTGCAGAAGGACTTTCAGTCTCTTTTGCATGCTAAATGTATTTGTCACACAAAATTGGCGTGTTCCAGAATCCAACTCCTTTTGGACTCTTTAATATGGACGTGGATAAGGTTTGGAGATGCCCAAACTTGGCTACCCCCTTTAGGCTTGATCCAATCAGGGTCCTACATAAATAGGTAAGTCCAATTAAATAAGGTTTAAGCCAAAGCTAATTTGGCTAGGCACAAGGGTTACCCTACAAGTGCCAGCTTGCCAATTAGCCACTTAATTAGGTTCAATTGACCCATAAAATGAATCCAATTGATTCTTTAATCAATTCATTGATGTGTGTGGCCCATTGGATTCCACATCTAGCAGGCAGTAGGTCTAGGTGCATGTTGACCAAGTCAGATTAGAGCCGATCCAATCAATTTAGGTCAAACCACATGCCGACCTAAGTTGTCCAATTAGAATTTTTTCTAATTGACTCATAAAATAAACTCTTTAATTTATAAAAATCTATAAGATAAGATTGACATCTAGCAACGTATCATGTCTATCTAAAAAATATAAAATTTGATAAAAATTTCAAAAATATCCTTCAGTGACAAGTTATAATGCAATTCAATCCTTCGATCAACCTTCATCCTGAATAAATGATGGGCATGGAATTAAGTCAAACCCTAACACTTATTCATGTGGATATCATCTTGCTAATGAAGACTCGATTAAAGAAGTATTAGAAACTACTTTTAATTTTCTTATACTTTGATCAAAGACTTTCTGAGTCATCATTTGATGAGATAGCTCAGGATGATAACTCCTCTTACTAGGAGTGATCGATTCTTTATTGACCAAACTCATGATCTTCATACACAATTCACCATAGCTGGAACACCCCATTCATGACTTAGTCATGAGTGAGTATGAACTAAAATAGAGGTTCATGTGAATAAGATCTCATGGTGGTCTCAGGTCTAAGGATCTGTTGCATAACTCCCACTTAGATAACATATAAAGGTTCCCTAAGAAGTTCTCTTTTAGTAGATCAATTCAGTGAACTCAATACCTAATGAACATCCACATCTTTGTATTAGTATCTCACATAAGTGACTTGTAAGATCAGCCACCCTCTCTTTTGAGTATACATCGGATGTGCCAGTCTATCCAAAATATTGATCCCTGACTCAATACTCCTATGACTAGGAATGATTTTAGATTAGGATTTTAGAATTTTGGATCTTACAGGCATGAATACTTCATGATCCCAAAAATATTATCCTAATCTATGGGGTTCATCATTATCTTTTAAACATAAAAAGACACAGCTATAAATGATGAATCAAAGAATGCCTTTATTAATATATAAACATCAATACATGAGTTGGAATTTTACGAAAATAAGTACCATCGAAATACAAATTTGATTGGCTTTAGGATACCTATCTTTCATTCTCCCATTTGCACTAAAGCCAATTGCCTCTATATTTTAAACCCATACAATCAAGATGGCGATCAAACAGCTGTAATGGTAAGACTTTAGTGAATGGGTCTGCTATATTATTTTTCATCTCAACCTATTCAATAGGTACATCTTGTCTCTCGACAATCTCTTGAATGTGGTGGTAGCGTCTGAGGATGTGCTTAGATCTGTGATGAGACCTTGGCTCCTTTGTATGAACAACAGCTCCAGTGTTATCACAATAAAATGGTACTAGTTGTTCAATCTCAGAAATTACTCCTAACTCAGTGATGAATTTTTTCATCCAGACAGCTTCTTTGGTGACTTCACTAGCAGCGATGTACTCTGCCTCAGTGGTTAGTCAGCTACAGTTTGCTGTTTGAAACTCTTCCAACTTACTGCTCCTCCATTTATGGTAAAGACATACCCAGATATTGATTTGCTATCATCTAGATCAGACTGAAAACTAGAATCGATATATCCTTCTAGTTTTAGCTCTGATCCTTCATAGATTAGAAAAACATCTTTAGTCCTTATGTACTTAAGGATGTTCTTCACAGCTTTTCAATGTTCTTCTCTTGAATTATCCTGAAATCTACTGACTATGCCTAAAGCATAAGCCACATCAAATCTGGTACATAGCATGGCATACATTATAGATCCCACAGTTGAAGCATAAGGGATACAATTCATTCATTCTCTCTTTTCTTGTGTCTTAGGAGATATTTTCTTAGAGAGACGTATGCCTTGACTCATTGGCAAGTAACCTCTTTTACTTGCCTCCATGTTGAATCTCTTCAATACTAGATCAATGTACCTAGATTGGGATAAGCCTAACATCCTTTTAGATCCATCTCTATAAATCTTTATACCTAGTATATAGGATGCTTCTCCCAAATCTTTCATGAAAAACTGATTTGATAGCCAAATTTTGACCGATTGAAGCATTGGAACATCTTCCCAATTAATAATATATTATCGACATAAAAAACTAAGTAGACAATGGCACTCCCACTTGTCTTCTTATACACACAAGATTCATCCAAATTTTTGATGAAGCCAAACTGTTTGGCAGTAACATCAAAGCAGATATTCCAACTCCTCGATGCCTACTTTAATCCGTAAATAAATTTTTTTAGCTTGCACACTTGATTTGCTCTCCCACTTGAGACAAATCTCTCTGGCTATGTCATATAGACTTCTTCCTCAAACTTTTCAAAATTTGACATCCATCTATCAAATTTCATAGTCATAGTATGCAGTTATTACAAGCAAAATCCTGATGGACTTGAGCATAACCACAGGTGAGAAGGTTTCATCATAGTCAATTTCTTGTCTATATTTGAAATCCTTTGCCACCAATCTATCTTTGTAGGTTTCAACTTGACCATCTGCTCCAATCTTCTTTTTGAAAATCTATTTACAGCCTATCGGGGTGACACCCTCAGATAAATCAACCAAAGTTTATACTTGGTTGGTCATCATGGAGTCTATTTCAGATTTTATGGCTTCCAGCTGTTGCTCTAAGAATTGATTTTGATGATCACAAATCATTTGAGAGGACTACTAATGAATTTCTTATCTTTAAAGAATATTTTAGTAATATTTCAGATAATCCAAAATATTGAGCTTGAAAAACTCCATCAAGTGTGACAAAGTTGATGTTTCTGCAAGTTGAAGCTTTTTTTAAAGCCTTTTGAAAGTGTCGAATTGACTTAAATTTATTTAAGAGTATTTGATAGTGTTCTGATAAGTTTCAGACCTTAAATGTATGAAAAATTAGGTTGGAACAAAATAGAACGACCCATCTAGGTAATCCCCTTTTATTGGGTAGCTGGCACACACTGCTTTGGTTTGTGACACATAGTGGGATGACCCATATGGGTCGACCCCTGAGACTCTGAAACCAAAATAGAGAGTCCATTTTCTGTCTGGCTAAATGAGGTGTCCCATTGCCAGTGAGGCATCCCATGGGACGTCTCATTCTGGGCGAGCTTTGTAACAGCTAGTTTTCAACCCATTTTTTGTATATGTAATGCACATTAAACACTCTCCAATGGCTCTTAACCAATACTAAGATACTTTCAAGTTCAAATGGAGGTTATAAATGCTCTCTTAAGATAAAAAATCAACATAGTTTCATGCATTCAAGCTCACACTTGTGAAAGTAAAGAAAATTTCTAAAAGAGAGGAAAGAAGAATTCAATCAGCTCACCAACCACTCTCCAGCTGCATTCAAGTGTGCCAATCACATTGAGGATGTTCAGCAAAGGCTTCTTCTCCTTAAGTATTATATTTTTATTATATTTATTGTGCTCATTTAAGAGGCTATTGTGCTGAAATTTTTGTACACTGTTAACTTGCTATTATTTTTTGGGTTTTGAATTTTGGGAGGTTCCAAAACTCGGATAAGTTGATCCGAACCTGAAATCAGAGTGTTAGTGGGTTGGCTTGTATTCGAGAAACAAGTATTTCTTGCTTGGATAGTAAGGATCGGGGTTATCCAACGTGTTGTGCTTGAAATTCTTTTAGTGGATTGAATTTCCAAATAGAGATTTGGAGAGTAGATATAGGTGCAAGGTTGGCACCGAACCACTATAAATCTCTTGTGTTTATTATGCTTGTATCTCTTTATTCATTCATTATGCTTTATACTTGCTTACTTGTCATTTATGGTTGATTTCATTTTCTTAGTTAATAAAATCACTCCATTTAACAAGTATAGTATATTACTTGACTGCACTAATCACAAAAATTTTAAAAAGACCCAATTCACCCCCTTCTTGGGCTCCATATCTGGACAACAAGTGGTATCAGAGCTCAGTGCTCTAGCCCTTGCTTGATTTAACTATCAAGAGCCAAAGATCCATGGCAGTCCAATTTGGCACATCTCTAGCCGAGGGGCAATCCACAAACCGACCTTCACTTTTTAATGAATCAAACTACATCTATTGGAAAGCTCGAATGAGAATTTTCATTCAAGTACCTGACTATGATATATAGAGTATCATAGTAAATGAACCCCACATACCCACTAATTTGATTGATGGTGTGTTTCTCTCCAAATCAGAAGGTGAATGGGATGAATTTGATAAGAAAATGGCTCAGCTTAATACTAAAGTCATGAATGTCTTATAGTGTGCCTTAGATGCAAATGAATTTAATCATATTTCTACTTGTAATTCAGCTAAAGAAATTTGAGATAAGTTAGAAGTCACACATGAAGGCACAAATCAAGTAAAAGAGTCTAAAATTAATATGCTTGTGCACAACTATGAATTATTTAAAATGAAACCTGAAGAGTCAATAATTTAAATATTTACTCATCTTACTGACATCATAAATGATCTAAAAAGTCTTGGTAAGTATTATTTTAACAGTGATCTTGTGAGAAAAGTGCTTAGGTGTCTACCAAGATCGTGGGAGGTAAAGGTCACTATGATTCAAGAAGCCAAAGACTTAAACACTCTACCTTTGGAGGAGCTACTTGGATTCCTCATGACCCACGAGCTAACCATGAAGCAATATTCAGATGAAGAATCTCTTGAAGAAGCCAACCTGTGCCTTATGGCACATGAAAATGAGGTAACCCCTGAAACTCAAAATAAATTTTCTTATAATGAACTGCAAGAAGCTTTTCATGAACTTTTGAATGATCTAAAAAAATTAAGATTAAAAAATAAAAATCTAAAAATTAAGAAACTAAGCATTAGCTCAACAAAAAGAAGAAGTTGACAGTAAAAATAAAGAATTAAAAATAAAGAATCAAACTCTATTGAAAGAAAAAGAAGAAATTTCAAACTTAAACAAAAGTCTTGTAAAAGAAAATCAGGATCTAAAGGAAGAGGTAACCAAATTAAAATTAATAGTTGGTAGATTTACTCTAAGTTTAAATAAACTTTAAATAATTATTGATAGTCAAAGAGCTGTGTATGATAAAGTCGGACTTGGCTATAGTACTCTTAAAAAATAAAAATTTTTAAAAAATATTTTTGTTAATGCATCCATGAGTAAATTGTTAAATATTACTTATTTTAAATGTAACAAAGTAGGACATAAAGCTTTTACATGCTTATCAAATAAATTTATTGATACAAATATTAAGAAAATATGGGTTCCAAAAAAAACTATGGTGACTAACCCCAAAGGATCCAAGTTAGCTTGGATACCTAAAGTTAAAATTTGATTTTATGTGTGCAGGTGTGTCTTGCATCTCAAGCAACAAAATGAAAGTGGTATCTTGATTGTGGATACTCAAGGTACATGACCAGTGATGAATCTCAATTCATCACATTGGAAGCTAAATATGGAGGGATGGTCACTTTTAAAGATAATGGCAAAGGAAAGATCATCAACATTGATAATATTGGTATCACTCCCTCTACTTGTATTGAAAATATGTTATTTGTAGATGATCTCAAGCATAATCTTTTAAGTATTAATCCATTATGTGATAAAGGTTATAAAGTAGTTTTTGAATCATCTATGTATATTGTAACTAGTCCTTTTGATGATAGAACTAGATTCATTGGGTATAGACATGGTAATGTTTACATAGTTGATTTGGATAATCTTTCCATGCAAAATATGCAATGACTTGTGGCTATGAATGCTAAAATCAATGAGACTAGTTGGGTCTGGCACTGTAGGCTTGCACATATGAGTATGCACACACTTTTTAAAATTATTAAAAAAGATTTAGTTTTTGGTTTGCCAAAAATAAGTTTTGACAAAGATAAAATTTATGATGTATGTTAATTAGGTAAACAAACAAGAGTTTCTTTTAAATTTAAGAACATTGTTTCAACTTCTAAACCTTTAGAACTTTTACATATAGATTTATTTAGTCCTACAAGGACAACTAGTCTAGGAGGTAAAAGATATGACTTTGTAATTATTGATGATTTTTAATATTTTACTTGACTTTTATTTTTAGCATCTAAAATGAAGCATTTTCAATATTTTCTAAGTTTTATCGAAAAGTTTCAAATGAAAAAAGTTTACCAATTATTTTCATTCATAGTGACCATGGCACTAAATTTGAAAATAAAAATTTTAAAAAATTTTGTGATGAAAAAGGTATAGATCATAATATTTCAGCATCTAGAACACTACAACAAAATAGAGCAGTAAAGAGAAAAAATAGGACCCTTGAAGATATGGTTCGTACCATGCTATGTGAGAGCAAGCTTCCAAAGTAATTTTGGATAGAAGCAATCAACACAATATGTTACATGTTAAACCATACTTTAATAAGATCAATTCTAAAGAAAACACCTTATGAATTATGGAAAGGTAGAAAATCTAACATAGGATATTTTCATATTTTTGGTTGCTGCTGTTTTATTTTAAATAATGACAAAGATAGCTTAGATAAATTTGATGCTAAATCTGATGAAGCTATCTTTCTCGGCTATTCCACTTCTAGCAAAGTTTTTAGAATATTTAATAAAAGAACACTAGTAGTGGAAGAGTCAATTCATATAGTTTTTGATAAAACTAATGATCTTCTAAGAAGAAAGAGAGAGGATGCTGATGATGCAAGTATCATAGAAAATAGAATGAAAGAGCTCACCATCAATGACTCAAATAAGCGAAACAAGAAACAATTGGAAGAAAAATAAGAGGATGAAAGCATCAATGATCTAAACATTTAAGAACAACCTCAAGATACAAGTAATCTTTTAAGGGAATGGATGTATGTCAACAATCATTCCAAATAATTAATCATTGGTGATCCGACACAACGAGTAAGAACTAGATCCTCTTTTAGAGATGTGTGTAATTATGTAGCTTTTGTTTTACATCTAGAATCTAAAATAATCGATGAAGCTGAAAAAGACCATAACTGGATAATTACTTTGCAAGAAGAGCTAAATCAATTTGAAAGAAACAATGTATGGACTCTTGTTGCTAGACCTAAAAATCATCCAATAATTGGAATAAAATAGGTATATAGGAATAAATTAGATGAAGATGGTAATATAATCAGAAATAAAGCAAGATTAGTTGCTAAAGATTATAATCAATAAGAAGGAATTGATTTTGATGAAATATTTGTACCTGTTGCTAGACTAGAAGCCATAAGAATGCTGCTTGCTTATGCATATTTCATGAACTTTAAATTATTTCAAATGGATGTTAAAAGTACTTTTCTAAATAGTTATATTACTGAAGAAGTATATGTAGAGCAACACCCAGGCTTTGAAAATTATAAATATTTAAATCATGTATTTAAGTTAAATAAAGCCTTATATGGTTTAAAACAAGCCCTTAAGACTTGGTATGAAAGATTAAGTAAGTTCTTACTAGAAAATAATTTTTCAAAAGAAAAAGTAAATACAACTCTTTTTATAAAAAAAAAAGATGAAGAAATTTTAGTTATACAAATATATATTGATGATATTATATTTGGATCTACTAATGAACCTTTGTGCCAAAAATTTGCCAAGCTCATGCAGGGAAAGTTCGAGATGAGCATGATGGGAGAACTCACCTTCTTCCTCAAACTCCAAATTAAGCAAATGAAGGAAGGGATCTCCATCACCCAAAGTAAGTATACAAGAGAACTATTAAAAAAATTTAGAATGGAGAGCTGCAAAAATATAAGTACACCTATGATCCTTTCTTGTAAATTAGATAAAGAAGAACATGGTAAGAATGTTGATTCAAAGCTTTATAGAGACATGATGGTTCTTTATTATATCTTACTACTAGTAGACCTGATATAATATTCAGTGTATGTATGTGTGCTAGATATCAGTCAAACCCTAAAAAATCTCACTTAAATACTATTAAAAAAAATTTTAAATACTTAAAAGAAACACAAAACCTAGAACTTTAATTTTTCTGGACTTAATAGGTTACTCAGATGCAGACTTTGCTGGATGTAGATTAGATAGAAAGAGTACTAGTGAAACTTGCCAATTTTTAAGAGTGAACTTAATCTCTTGATTTAGCAAGAAGCAAAATTTGGAAGCATTGTCCATGGTCGAGGTCGACTATATTACAGTCGAAAGTTGCTGTGTTCAAATCCTGTGGATTAAGCAACAGCTCATAGATTTTGGTATTGAACTTAAAAATATTTTCATAAAATATGATAATATTAGTGCCATTAATTTGATCAAAACTCTAATCCAACACTCTAGGTCAAAACATATTGAAATTAAACATCATTTTATAAGAGAATATGTTCAAAATAATGATGTAGCACTTGAATACATAAATACTAAAAAGCAATTCGCTGATATTTTTATCAAAGTATTAAATGAAAATAAATTTTATGAAATTAGAAGGGAATTGGGCATCTTAATCCTTCTGTTTGATCTCTAATCATAATTTCACTCTCAAAATCTATCCAAAATCTCTTGACTTCATCATCTTAATTTTGAGAGGCATCTATCTTTTTTTTTTAGATTATTTCAAGTCAATTAAAAAATCATCAGTGTTATTTAGAGATAATCTCAGATTTTTTTCTGTTGAAATACTCCATCAAAAATTATACCAAAATTTACGTAGACTCTTCATAATCATCTCAAGTCGATATAAGCCTTTTCAAATTTTTTTCTCTTAATTTTTTTTAAAAATTATTTTCACATCGCCTGATGTTTTTTTGGATGGGACGTCCCAATTGATCAAGTAAATGGGTTTTGTGTGAGCTGACCCATTTAATCCCTCTCTTAAAACCTAAGTGGGGTGACTCAATCACTATGCTTCTTCCTCTTCTTCTCATCCCAAACCGAAAACACTTCTTCTAGCTCTCCACCGGCCACAAATCCATCCAAAAATCTTGGATTTCTATCTCAAATTCTAGGACAAATACATTCTCTCGGCATATCCTTAATCAAAACCATCTCCCTCTTGCTCTCCATCAAAATCTCAAGCCCTAATCTCCAAAATCCAAGACAATCACCCCAGAATCCTTTCTTCTCCTCATTTTCATCCATTCTTCACCTTTCTCTATTCTCTCGATCGGTTCTCCTACTCTCTTTGGAACAATGGCCCTCAAAATGAGGTTGCCATAGAGAAGAAAGTCAGTGAGGTCTTTGGAGGCTAAGGAATGAAAGAAGAAGACTGCTCAAGCACCTGTTCAAGCCTCTCCTCCGATCACCCCAAGCAAGATCCCTTTGGCTGCAAAGAAGGTAGCCCGGGGAAGGAATGTTAATTTTCATTTCTTGCGAAGTGATGGATTTTATATTAGTAAAAAATTAATTAAAGAAGGATGGAGATTTTTCTAATAATTTGTCTGAGCCCGTATACATTGATCTTGTCAAGGAATTTTATTCTAATCTAGTTTTCACTAATGGAGTTCTGAGGTCAATTGTCAAGGGTATTCAAATTATACTTAATGCTCCTAAGCTAGGTAGACTCCTTTAGATGCCCTGTGAAGGTAGCTACCAGATGAACTTCCAAGAAAAGAAATCGGGCTTAGGACCATCTTAGGAAGAGAGGATGTAGAGGTGTTTATGAAAATTAAGGCCAAAGATTTGAGTATGGAGATGAGATTGCTCCACCACATAGTGTCCAAAATTTTTTTTTTCAGAGAGAGAAGATATGATTTGATGACTGGTCGAGATATCTGTTTGATGCACCATGCAGTCTCCGAATCTTTTCTAAATCTGCCATTTTTGATGATCGATGCCATGAGGGAGGCCTTGAACAGATCCAAGGCTCCCTTGTCCTATGGTATGGCTCTCACAGTGATATTTAGAGAGTCTGGTGTGAGCTTTAAGGGGGAGGTTATTTATAGATTATTGAACACTGACACCTACAATAACCACTCCCTTCGATGCATGGGATTTATTAGAGTAGATGGTAGTTGGACCAAAGGTCGAGGAGCTGCAGCCGAGGAGGAGGAGGATGAGAAGGAGGAGCGTGCTGAGGGAGAGGGTCCCTCATCACCACCTGTGCCTAAGTAAAGCCCTGATGATCACTTTGTATCAGAGCCTGAGGCAGGACCCTTGTTAGTGCATCTCCATCTTCGAGCCGTACCATACCATCTTCATTTAGATTGAGGGAGGATGAGATGGGACTGTTGGTTGAGCGAGTTGCAGGTATTCTATCAATCCAGTAGCAACAATTTCAGGAGCAGATCCTTCAATAGCTTCAGTAGTTTCAACAGTTTCAACAGCAGATCCTCCAGCAGATGCAACAGCAGCAGTATCACCACCCTCGTCGAGCCCTTTTTCTGCTTCCTCATCAGATCTCTCAGTCATGCCACACATTTCTTTCTTGGTACAGTTATTGACTGACCTGAGCTCCAAATTAGAGAGTATGGAGAGCTCTATGCTCAGATTTAGTGGTAGGATCTTTGATAATGAGAGGGAGATCAGACTGATACTGGATTCACTATCAGTAGGAGCAAGCACATTGAGCAGCTCTTCACCTTAGTTAGCTGATCTAACTCGAGAGGTTGAGAGACTCCATAGCCTACTTCGATCGACACTTGAGCTGATTTGGATTGATATCAGAGACTCGAGGAACTTTATTTCCTCTAATCTTGAGGGGCTCAGAGTTTCAGTGAGAGGAGTCCAGTCCTAGCTAGATGCCATTAGGACTCAGCTCTAGTCTAGACCCTCCGTATCTAGTGAGCCCACTTTTATTAAGCCTATCGCCTTTTGTCTTCCGACATCTTCTACTCAGATTAGACCATCCAGTCGAGACCGAGGCTGATTCTATTTCAGTTGTTTTGATCTTGAGCTTGATACCCATGCTCCCTGATCTGATCATTTTGTATTAGCAGTTTTAGGTTACATACTATTTAGTTATTGTATTTTATTTTAGTAGTTAAATATATGAGAGCCTTATGCTCATAGATATATATTATGACTTGATCATTGTAATGAATGAATGTGCTTAACTCTTGTAACCTCTTATTTTGTTGTAATTAATGTATGAGGTTATCTACTATCATCATTTTGTATAGCCAACTTCTATTTATATTTGAATGATTGAATATCCATTACATTTAAAATTACTCTGACACCTGATGTACCACTACAGCTCATTAAAAATCTTACTCTCTCTAGTCCATTTTTGATGATGTCAAAAAGGGAGAGAAGGTAGTCTATCTTAAATTTTTTTGCAAATTTTCTTGAATTTTATTCTAATACAGAATTTTGCTCTGATATGTCCATTTTTTACTCTAATACGTCTATCTTTACTTTCATTTTGATACTTTTTGAAAAATACTCTGATACATTTATTTTTTTTGTGCTTTGATACTTTTATTTTTATCTTGATATCAAAATACTCGGATACATCTATATTTGATTTTGCAAAATACTCTAATGCATCCTCTTTTGATTCTTGCTCTGATGTTTTCATCCTTGCCTTGATATCAAAATAAGAAAAAAAAAATGAAAGATTCTTTTTATATACATATTGCTCTGATACTAAAAATAAGGAAGAGAAAAAAAAATTATGAACCATTTTTACTCTAATAACAAATATAAGAAAAATTTTTATAACTTGACCATTTTTTATATAAGAACGAGGGAGAATTTTTTTAAAATAATCAAAATGGTTACTTTCATCTTTTTCATATAAGAAAGGAGAGAATTTTGCTGATTAGAAATAATTTTTGAAAAATCCTAATATCTTCACAAATAATTTTTAGCAAAATGATTTAAAATATTATAACTTGCTAAAAATATGTATCTCATGATATTCTTAATCTTTGGCATGTTGCTACAAGTGCTTCACAAACTCAATATCTTGAGCTTTATGGATCTTTTTTTTATGAACACTCAAATATTTTATCATCATCAAAAAGGAGGAGATTGTTGCTCCAAGAATTGATTTTAATGATCACAAATCATTTGAGGAGACTACTAATGAGTTTTTTATTCTTGAAGAATATTTTAATGATATATCAGATAGTCTAAAATATTAAGTTTGAAAAGCTCCATCAAGTGTGCCAAAGTCGATGTTTTTGCAAATTGAAGCCTTTTTTAAAGCCTTTTGGAGTGTCGAATTGACTTAAATTCATTTAAGAGCATTTGGTAGTGTTCTGGTAAGTTTTGGATCTTAAATATATGAAAAATTAGATTGGAATAAAATGGGGTGACCCATCTGGGTCACCCCTTTTATTGGGTAGCTGGCACGCACTGCTTTGGTTTGTGGCACGCAGTGGAACGACCCATGTGGGTCGACCTCTGAGACCCTGAAACTAAAACAAAGAGCCCATTTTCTGTCTGGCCAAATGAGGCATCCTATGCGATGTCCCATTGCCAGTGAGGCATCCCATAGAACATCCTATTCTGGATGAGCTTTGTAACGGCTAGTTTTCAGTCTGTTTTTTATGCATTTAATGTGCATTAAATACTCCCCAACAGCTCTTAACCAATATTAAGATACTCTCAAGTCTAAATGAAGGTTATAAATGCTCTCTTAAGGTGAAAAATCAATATAGTTTCATGCATTCAAGCTCACACTCTCTAGCTTACCAACCACTCTCCAGCTCTCTTGAGGTGAAAAATCAATATAGTTTCATGAAAATAAAGAAAATCCCTAAAAGAGAGGAAAGAAGCATTCAATCAGCTCACCAACCACTCTCCAACTGCATTCAAGTGTGCCAATCCATTGAGGATGTTCAGCAAAGGCTTCTTCTCCTTAAGTATTGTATTTTTATTGCATTTATTGTGCTCATTTAAGGGGCTGTTATGCTGAAATTCTTGTACACTGTTAACTTGCTGTTGTTTTTTGGGTTTTGAGTTTTGGGGGGTTTCAAAACTTGGATAGGTTAATCCGAACCTGAAATCGGAATGTTAGTGGGTTGGCTTGTACCCAAAAAATAAGTGTTTCTTGCTTGGATAGCAAGGGTCGGGGTTATCCAACGTGTTGTGTCTTGAAATCTTTTTAGTGGATTGAATTTTCAAGTAGAAACTTGGGGAGTGGATGTAAGTGCAAGGTTGGCACCGAACCATTATAAATCTCTTGTGCTTATTGTGCTTACATCTCTTTATTCATTCATTGTACTTTATACTTGCTTACTTGTCATTTATGGTTGATTTTATTTTTTTAGATAATCAATTTACTCCACTCAACAAGTATAGCACATTACTTGAGTGCACTAATCATAAAAATTTTAAAAAGATCCAATTCACCCCCCCTCTCTTGGGCTTCATATCTAGGCAACACCAGTCATTTATCAGAGTCCTTATTCATGATAGCTTCTGAATATGTCAGTAGATCATCATTCTCAATGTTACTGGCTTCATTATCATTCTCTATGACAAAGCCATATCTAAGAGATCTATGACGAACTTTTTTTGAAATTTGGAGAGAAAGTGTGTGTTGTGGATATACCTCTTCATTCGGTACTTCTAGATGAGAAATTTCTTGAAGACTGTCCATATTTATTTGAAGGTTATTAACTTCTTGAAGTTCAATTGTCCTTATGCTAGCCCCTTTTAGGATAAACTTTCTTTCCAAGAAAGTAGCATGCCTACTAACAATTATCTTTTGTTCAATAGACTCATAGAACTTTTTGTTCAATAGACTCATAGAAGTAGTATCCAATACTTTCCCATGGATAACCTACAAACCTATATTTTTCAGATCTAGCACTTAACTTATGTCTAAAAATATTCTTGACATAAGCTGGACAGCCCCAAATCTTAAGATGCTTAAGACTAGGTTTTCTACTGATCCAAATCTCATATGGAGTGCTAGGAGCAGCTTTGGAAGATATCCTATTTAAACTATATGCAGCAGTTTTCAGGACATATCTCCAAAAAGATATTGACAGGTTAGTGAATCACATCATGGACCACACCATGTCTAATAAGGTATGATTTTTTTTTTCTGCTGCACCATTTAATTGTGGTGTGTAAGGAGGGGTCCATTTAGAAAGAATACTTTTTGACTTAAGATGATCAAGAAATTCACTAGATAAGTATTCTCCTCTTCGATCAGATCGAAGGATCTTAATACTTTTTTTAGTTTATTTCTCGACCAACCTTTGATACTCCTTAAATTTATCAAAAGCTTCAGATTTATATTTCATTAGAAATACATATCCGAACCTTGATAGATCATCAGTAAATGTGATGAAATAGGAGTATCCTCCTCTAGCTTGAGTCATCATAGGCCCACATACATCAGAGTGTACAAGAGCCAACAACTCATTTGCCCTTTCTCCATGTCTAACAAAAGGAGTCTTAGTCATCTTTCCCATGAGATAAGATTCACAAGTTCCATAAGATTCAAAATTACATGAGTCAAAGAACATATCTTTGTATAATTTATTTATTCTTGACTCACTGATATGACCAAGATGGCAATGCCAGAGCTGTCTCATTGATATCCTCTCTTTTTCTTTTCATATTCATATTAATATGACAAATTTCATCATTAAGTGACAAAACTAGAAGACCATTTTCAATAAAACCAATGCCAAAGATTTTATTAGAATGAATAATAGGGCAACTATTACCCTTTACATTTATTTCAAAATCTTGTCTTAATAACAAGGGTACAGATATTATATTTCTAATTATCTTCAGCATATAGTAGCAATCTTCCAGTTTCAGAACCCTGTCGGAAGGTAACTTTAGCAGGTAGGTACCTATAGCTTCAGCATATATGGTCTCTCCATTAGCACCGAACAGCTTAAAATCACTTTTCTTCAGCCTTTAGATTCTTTACAGTCCCTGCAAAAATTTACAGATGTATGAACCACAGGCGGTATCCAATACCCAAAGATTACTAGCTGAATGACTTAATGATAAAGTGGTTTGTATCATATGCATACCCTTTTGTGTAGTGCTTGTACCCTATTTCACACTTGCAAGAAAATTTTTGTAGTTTCTTTTCCAATGTCCTAGTTTGCCACAGTGAAAACAAGTAATATTCTTAGCCTTCTTCTTCTTAAAGATGCTACTTTTAGGATTCAATTTTTGTTTCGAACCCTTCTTGCCAGTTTTCTTCTTATTCATAAGAAGAACAGTACCCTTCTCTCCCTTGATGTGGGTTTCTACTATCTTAAGCATATTAAGCAGCTCTGGCAATGAAGTATCCAGCTTGTTCATATGATAGTTGATTACAAACTGAGAAAAGGAGTTTGAGAGAGATTGCAATATCAGATCCTGACTGAGTTCTCCATCCATGTGAAAATTTAATTGACTTAATCTAGTAATAAAATCAATGAGTTTAAGCACATGAGTTTGAACTGGTGCGCTCTCAGTCATCCTTGCTCGAAAAAGCTACTTGGATATTTCATAACTGACAATCTGGCTCTATTCTCCATATAACTCTTTAAGATTAAGGAGTATGGATTGAGGATCCATTTTCTCATATTGTCTCTGTAGCTCGTTGCTCATGGAGGCCAACATGATGCACTTAGCAGGAGTACTATCATTCTACCACATCTTATATGTGGCTCTCTCCTCCTCAGTAGCATCTTCCTTAATAAAATCAAGGCTGGGAGTATCCAAAATGTAGGAGATCTTTTCTTGTGTAAGAATAATGTGCAAGTTTCTCATCCACTCCACAAAATTCAGACCGGTCAACTTATTATTATCTAGGATGCTTTGCAATGAGAGTGAAGAAACAATAATGAAATTATCTACATAACAAGAACAATATACAATCAGACCACTCATAATGACATTCACAATAAGATAAGATCTTCTATTTAGTTGTGTCTCTCACTATTTTATCAGATACCATAACCTTCTCCTATGGTAAATGAGAAACCCAATCCTGATTTCTTAAGTGGGGTTAAGATCCTAATTTCTTATATCAGTCTTATGGTTACATAATAAACCTCTATGAGTTTAAAGGTAGGAGATCCTTTCCAATTGCATCCCATACAAGTCTCAACAATATTCTTGCCTCTAAAACTCTTATAGTCTTGTGGTTACACAACAAACTATAAAGTTTCACTTAAGTTAGACCTTTCATTTCTATATAGTCAAATTTGAATAATGATGTCCTTGTGGTTACACAACAAAGCAGCATACACAAAAATGCTATAAGCATCCAATATGCACCAGAACTATATTACAACTATCCTCATAGTAGGTCTTGTGGTTTCACAACAAATCTACTATAGTTCTAGTCATAACATAGATCTAGCATGAAAGAAGGCCCTTAGTAGCAATATTTCAACATCAAGCAATCCCTATTTAAGATTTGAACTAATTCAATTAGCCAAAAAAGTATAAATATAAATTTGGTGGGGGTCCCCCTGTTGCTCTTCTAGACACCAATAAGTTGATCAGACCAGCAAATGGAACCAATTAAATAATCACCGTAATTGAAACACTCCTAGACACCAATTGATTTAATCAATTCAAGAATTGGATAGCTTATAGTTGTTTATTACTACAACTTAATATAACTTTAATGAGGATTTTTCATGGTCTCATGCACATCCTTATACTATAACAAAAATTTAAACATGCTATTATCAAAGTAATAATAATATCACATGATATGCAAGGTTATAGTTATTTTATCATTCTAGGACAACCATTTACCACATAGCAAACATCCACCGCTATGCTAGGGCAACCTTACAGAATGATAAATAACCAATTCTAAACATATCTCTAGTGTTGATTAGGGTTTTGATACATAGTTTGTAATCATAAACCCTAATCAGTGGCAATCATAAATATACATATACATACAAATAATACTCTTTGATTGCATTGATTAAGGAAGACTCTGATACCACTGTTGGGTTTCAGGGAGTGCAACGAAAGATGGATTTCAAAAATTTTTTTGCAATTCAAGTCTCCTGAAAACCCAAAAACACTAGGACCCTCTTAACCATAAAGTAAATAATAACTAATAAATATAAAACTTATGCCTATTAAGTCGATGAAGAAAGGAAAGAAGCCAGTAATCAATTCCATAAAATCTCCAAGTGTGAGTCCTCCAACGTTGATCCACACAGGAAGCTAATCAAAGAATTACTCCGACAGAATCTTTGTTGGGAATAGTATCTCAAAGTCAATCGTCAGCCTGTTGACGGTTGTGCTCCTTTTGTATTAGTATATGAATTATAAATAAATAAAAGTTATTTTGATATTTTTCATCACAAATTATTTTATCTTTTAATGAAGTCCTATGTTGTGGTGAAGTTCTTAGGACTATTTAGACTCGACAAAGGAGGATTTATCGTTTAGTCCTTAAACCTGTTCGCGATCAAATGATACGTCGTTACCAAGGACAACAACGTTTATCAAGTATAGATCGTTGTGTGCCATATGGGTTGGTTGTCCTCTTAACCAAGGAGTGTGGAGACACTGGTATGGCATACAGGTGAGATGTAAGGGTACATCTGCACTGAACGTGACCAACTTCGGAGCTATTTCTGCTGTCAAGATTTGCTCCGATGGGATATGGGTATAACTGTCCCTCCGACCTGAGACCGCCATGATGACTTGCAAGCAACTCACTGCACTTAGGCACTAGACTACCTGAATTTCTAATTCAGTGACGGAAGGATGCTGGGTGTAGTCAAGTACTTGACTTGTCGGTGCGTGTGTCAAGATGGGATTGACCACTCCAGTTCAGGAGCTGTGTACAGTCGTGTTTCAATTTAGCAAAACCTTGACCAGGGTAGTCCTAGTGAGGAGTCACAGGACTATTTGAATTGAGCACGATTCGGATGATCTGATCAGGGTTGACAGTTTAACCCTGAGTCGTCCTAAACACAGGGGTCAAAAGGGATGAATTATATAGTAACCATATTCACATAGGTTCTGAGTGTTACGATTGTGACTATTCGACCTATCCAGATATCAGATATCATTGCTAGATGGTCACTTCGATTAGTACAGGAATTGGTTCCTATGCTACCGGCTTAGGTTCAAACCTGCGGGGTCACACACATTAGAGGTTCCTATCTGATCTGATGGCTGATGAAGAGTCCTAATGCTCATGGACTATGAGTCCTACGTATCTGAGACTCTGTGATCGAGAATCAAGATTCTCTGATCATGAGTCCCACACATTTTGGGTACCGGGGTCAAGAGTCCCACTAGTTTGGGACTCTTCGATCAAGGTTTCATATCGATGGACTTTGATACCCGATTGCCCATCGAATTTGGATTCAGTATTTATGAGAGATTTAATTAGTGATTTGATCACTAATTAACTTAATTTGATTGAGTAATTATTTATGGATCAAGTCCAATTGAATTAGATTCAGTTGAGTTTGACCTGATTAGGTTAAGAGTTGACCTAATCGTCGAGATGGTTTGGTCCCTGATTTGATCAGGAGTTGGGCTTAGTCAATTCCTAATTTGATTAAGATTTTATTGAGCCTAAATAAGCCTAATTAAGTTGGATTTAATTTAGTCTAATTATGCTTAACCTATTTTGATTAGGTTGGTTCAATTAAGATTAAACCACCATTTGAATTCAAATTCCTATGCCACCTCATATCTCTGCGCCCATTTAAATTCACGAGAAGCAACTTCTCATGAATTTTCTCTCACACAAAGCCCTTCCCATGCCCCACATTTGTGTGCCATATAGGAGGATAAGGATGGTTGGTTGGCCATTCAAATTCAAAAGAAAGTTTGAATTTGAATGAGCAACCAATCCATGCGCCATGTCCTTATCCTCTTTAGCATCCCATGTTCTACACGAGAAAGTGTTTCTCATATAAACTCTCCATGCACAAATGAAGCCACACCCCTTCTCTTCTCACACCCAAGTGGATAGGGATGAGTTGGTTTGCATTTGAATTCAAATTTGATTTGAATTCAAATGTGCAACCACTTATCTTTATCCTCTCACGTGGATAAGACACGTTCTATGTTGTTTTAAAAAGAGGAGAAGGATGGGGCGTGCATAGAATTTTTGAGAGAGAAAGCCTGGGGTGTGAGGAAGCCTTGTGCATGAGGTGAAGGTCCAAAACCTTTCGAGAGAAAAAGAAAGAAAAGAAAGAAAAGTGGGTGCAGGGTTTTCAGTGAGTTTCCTAGGGTTTCAGCCTGGGGTTCGGAAAGTGAGAAGGTGAGCTACGAGTGTTGTGAGCCCACCAAATTTTAAGAAAAACTTCATCAACCTCTCAAGCACACTTGCTGATGATCCAGAGCATCTGAAGAGTCGACAGACATCGATCAAAGGAGTTCGATCAGCATCGGCCGTCGAAAGGGCTCTACAACGAGGTAGCACTCGTGAGGAGCCGATCAGACTGGAAGCTTCGTGTGGGTGATCCGCAGAGGTTAGACATGCTGTGTGGCTGTGTTATGATGATCAGATCCTCCTGATGGTGATCGAATTACAACGATCAACTATCCGCACAAAGGTATTGTGTTCTGAATACAGAATAGTAAATTATTTACTGTTCAAATTTGAATTTCAAATTTAAATGCATGCATGCTGTATATCATATTTAGATCCTAGTGTAAGGTAAATATATATTAATTAATTAGATTAATTAATAATTTCTACTGTAAAATAATAATTTTGAAAAAGTTTTAAAATTACTATTTTACCCCTGCACTCAAATTTCGCTTCAAATGGTATCAGAGCAGGTTCTAAGATATGATATATGAAATTGCATGCATAGATTAAGTTGTAATCTAAAAGTTTAAATTTAAAATTTAAAATTTGAATTTTGAAAGTTGTTCAAAATTCAAAATTCAAAAAAATTTAAAATTCAAAATTTGAATTTTGAATTTTGAAATTTGAAATTCAAAATTCAAAAATTTGAAATTCAAAATTTGAAATTTAAATTTTGAAATTTGGTTGAAATTTCAAATTTGAAATTCAAAATTTAAAATTCAAAATTTGAAATTCCAAAATTTAAAATTTGAAATTTAAAATTTGAAATTTGTTTGAAATTTGAAATTCAAAATTTGAAATTTAAAATTTGAAATTTGAAATTTAAATTTTGAAATTTAAAATTTGAAATTTGAAATTTAAATTTTGAAATTGGTATATTTAGATATACTTGATCCAAGAAGCAAGTAATCTAATTGGGTTGGTTGCCATGGTCATCCGGTCATAGGAGAAAAGTAGGGTTTAAAGGCTCTCTCCTCCCATTCGATGGGGTCTCCTATAGTGGTAGGAGTACCGCTGTAATTATATCCCATACAGATGAAGCAGTGAAAAGACTTAATTATAAAGGTTCAATTATAAAATTTATCATGAATGTGTTAGATTAGATCTAAAGGAATATTCATGATTTATTTTGATTGAGTTATTTTTTGTTATGTAATTAGCAATAGGATTGCTATTTATGAAATGTGCTGATCTATTTGTGAAATGAGTCAACATATTTGGAGAACAGAAAATAAAACTTTTCAAATTTAAAAATTATTTTTGAAATGCCAAACCCTGACCCATCAACCCAAATACTTAATTAAAAGAATTAAGTGTTGTCAAATTGATCTAGAATTGTGAATTAAGACCTAAGACAATTACATAAACTTGTAGGTCAATGGGTTAGATGGATTAGATCTATAATTGGGTTAGACCTAAGGTTAGCTTAAAGAAATGGACTAAATTAGAGTAATTGATCAAATCTAATCAAAAATTGAATTAGATTAGGTCAAGGACACTCTAGACTCAACTCCAATAGTTGTAGTTGAATGGGTCCATGTCTTTAACTAGACCAAGATGAACTTAATTCATGGCTACGTGGTGGAACCCTATTTACTAAGTTGATCAAATTAAAACTAATGAACCGGTTGGTGTCTAAGGTAAGTTCGGCAGTTTGACCAGTGGTTCTTAAGTGGGAGCTACTTGCATTGATTTGATCTCTGATGAGTTAATGGCATATCCCCACCACTGATCTCACTTACCTGGCCAACCTGGTGAGTTAGGTTTTAATTAGATCACTTGGTGATTAGGGCTCACCCATGTCATTAGGTAAATCAGTGTGACTGATTTAGGTGCTCCTAATGCTGACTTTAATTAAATCTTTTTTTTAATCTGACTTGGTGAAGTCAGTGGGAGGATTGAAATTGACTGGTTAATTTCTTCTCTTCTATTTTTTAAAAAATTCTAAAAAATTATTAGGTCCCTAAAATGATTAAGTTATAATAATAACTAAGTCATAGCCTCCCATTAAGTGAGTGATAATGAGTCTATTAGTTTAATAATCACTGGAGGCCCAAAGGCCTGGTGCTTATTGACTAATGAAATTATCATTCATAATATGATAATTTGGTTTGAGTCTTTCTGATGGTGGTCAGGTTGGCCGGCCAAAGTCGGGCCTGATCATTTATTGGTTCGATTCACCAAATCAAGTCATGTTAATAGTTGGACCTAACCAGATCTTTTCAGTGGAAGCCAAAGCTTACTGATTAGGTTCTGAGGCAAAATTTATTACTAGAAGTTGTTTAGAGAAACAACTGGTTATGAACATACCCATAGATGCACATGGGTTGACCAACCAAAGTTGGGCTCGTGTGTAGTCTGTGTGGATTCTAATACCCACTAAGGTATTAAAGTAATTCCTCGAATTGAAGGTTGAGGCTACCAGTTCGTTAAAAATATTGAGAGAAACTTTAGACTAAAGTTCAAGTCTTTAGTATTAATAATTTATATACTAATAGAGGTCTGGTTTTTCTTTATGCAGCTATGGCCACTACCCTGTCACTCCGGTCATTATAAGATAATGACAAGCTTATGAGACCGAATTTTGATAGCTAGTATCGAAAATTAAAAATCATCCTTGAGCATGAGCAGATCCTTTATGTAGTAACGGATCCGGCACCCGAGGAGCCAGCCCCGAACGCTAGAGGGACGGTCCGAGACACTTATCAGAAGTGGCTCAATGATCACACCACCGTTCGATGCATAATGCTGGCGGCAATTAATGATGAGTTCAGCCGCAGGTATGAGAATGCCCAGCCGCAGGAGATGCTTCAAATGTTGAACGACTCCTTTGGCATGCCTGACGACGTTGAAAGGCATAAAACTAGTTGTGCCATTTTCAATGCTCGGATGAGGGATGGGGCCTCAGTCACTGATCATGTACTGTACATGATCGAAATGATTGAGCGCCTAAGTAAATTGGGCTTTCCCTTGCACGAGCAGCTCGGTAAGGATGCGATCCTTAATTCTTTGCCCAAGTCCTTCCTCTCCTTCCTTACTCATTTTCGAATGACAAAGCCTGCAGTGAACTACAACGGCTTGTTGGGGTTGCTACAGAACTTTGAGAAGGACCACCAGCTCCATAAGGAGTCGGTGAATATTGTGGGAGGGTCTTCTTCTGATCATCGACCCTTTAAGAAAGGGAAGAAGAACAAGAAGAAGAAGAACAAGAAGGTGCAGCCGCATGCTGGGACGTCTGCACAGGATCAGACCAAGAAGCGCAAGCCCGACCAAAGCCAGGCAGAGTGCTTCTTTTGCAAGAAGCAGGGGCACTGGAAGAGGAACTGTCCTCTATACATTGCCTCCCTGGATCCGAACAGGTCGAAGAAGAAGCAAGGTAATTATATGATAACACCTTGCAACTTTTTTATTTGTGATACTACTGCCTGGGTATTGGATATCGGAAGCCTTTATCATATTTGCAATTCGATGCAGGGTCTGCAGGTCAGTAGGAGATTTGATGACGCTGAGAGGTTCTTGAACATTGGAGATGGAAGCAAAGTTCTAGTTCTAGCTTTAGGAATCATGAACCTTGTAATCAATTCTCGTAATGTAATTCTGAGTGAATGTCACTATTGTCCAAGCTTTTTATTAAATATTATTTCTATAGGCCTTTTGGCCATGTATGGTTATGAATTTTTAATAAAAGAAAATATTTGTAATATCATTTTGAATGGTGTTACAATATTTGTTGGATAAATAAATAATAGAATTTACTTACTATCACAACCTGTTAATGTGATTCAAACCTTCGGTAAATGCCCTAGAATAGATAATGTGTCAGAAGTCTACCTTTGGCACTGTAGGCTAGGTCATATCAATAAGAACAAGATAAACAGGTTGGTTCAAGAAGGAATTCTTGAAGTTGATGATTGTGAATCACTTCCAACCTGTGAGTCATGTCTTCTTGAAAAGATGACCAAGTCACCTTTTACTGGAAAAGGTGAGCGAGCCAGTGAACTCTTGGGTCTCGTACATTCTGATGTACGTGGACCCATGAGCTCAAGTGCAAGAGGTGGATATTTCTACTTCATAACCTTCACAGACGACCTATCGAGGTATGGGTATGTCTACTTAATGAAGCATAAGTCAGAGTCGTTTGAAATGTTCAAACTATTTCGAAATGAGATAGAAAAATAAATTGGGAAGTGTATTAAAACTCTTTGATTTGATCGAGGAGGTGAATACCTTTCCAATGAGTTTCTGATATATCTTAGGGAGAATGGAATTCTCTCTCAGTGGACTCCTCCTGGAACACCACAGCATAATGGTGTGTCTGAAAGGAGGAATCAAACCTTGTTGGACATGGTTCGATCTATGATGGAGTTTGCTGGTTTGCCGATCTCCCTCTGGGGATATGCACTCGAATCGGCTTGTTACCTTCTAAATAGGGTTCCGAGTAAGTTTGTAACCAAAATGCCATATGAGATATGGATAGGACGTAAGCCAGTACTCTCGCACCTTAGGGTTTGGGGGTGTCCGGCTTATGTTAAATATTTAATTACGGACAAGCTTGGACCTAGGTCTGACAAGTGTAATTTCATAGGGCACCCAAAAGAGACCAAAGGGTATTATTTCTACCTAACTGATGAGCAAAAGGTGTTTGTCAGCCTTAAGGCAATCTTTTTAGAAAATGAGTTCTTTGGTGAAGGGATTGTTGCCTCTAAGGTCAAACTTGAGGAAGTTCGACAGGTGGAAAAATCGATACAAGTAGCTGAACCTGAACCGGATTTGGTTAGATCAGATCTATAGCCCATTGTTCCTGCACCCTTAAGGCGATCTGGTAGAGTACCACGTCAACCGGACAGATACTATAATTTTTTGGTCCGGGACGACGATCCTGTCGAACTTGATGAAAACGATGAGGATCCGATCACCTACATAGATGCAATGCAGAGATCTGACTCTGAGAAATGACTAAAAGCCATGAAATCCGAAATGGAGTCCATGAAGGTCAACGATGTGTGGACATTGGTTGACCCATCCGAAGGAGTAAAACCCATAGGGTGTAAGTGGGTCTTCAAGAGGAAGAGAGGCGCAGACGGAAAGGTGAAAACCTATAAAGCCCGTCTGGTTGTCAAGGGATATCGTCAACGTTATGGTATAGACTATGACGAGATATTTTCTCCTGTGGCAATGCTCAAATCCATTCGGATTATGCTTGCGATAGCTGCCCATCTAGACTATGAAATCTGACAGATGGATGTGAAAATAGCTTTCCTAAATGGAGAGCTGGACGAAGAGGTGTATATGATACAACCTGAAGGGTTCACATCCACAGAAGAGTCTAAGGTGTGCAGGCTATAGAGGTCCATTTATGGACTTAAGCAGGCATCCCGGAGTTGGAACATACATTTTGATAAGACGATCAAGACGTATGGTTTCGTTAAGAACAAAGAAGAGCCCTGCATTTATAAGTGGGCTAATGGTCCAGTAGTGGTATTTCTTGTATTATATGTGGATGACATTCTCTTAATCGGGAATGATGTCCCTGCATACAGAGAATAAAGATTTGGCTGTCGTCATAATTCTCCATGAAGGATCTGGGAGAAGCTTCCTACATCCTAGGGATGAGGATCTATAGGAATAGATCTAAAAGGTTGCTTGATTTATCCCAGTCCACGTACATTGATACTATGCTGAAGAGGTTCAGCATGGAGAATTCCAAGAAAGGCTATCTACCGATAGGCCATGGAATTTCTCTCTCGAAGAGGGATTATCCGACAACACCTCAAGAGAGAGAGCGTATGGATAGAATTCCATATGCTTCGACAGTGGGATCTATCATGTACGCCATAACATGTACACGATCAGATGTGGCATACTCACTAGGGGTAGTGAGTAGATACCAATCTGATCCAGGGGAGAATCACTGGAAGGTTGCTAAAACCATCCTGAAGTATTTAAGAAATACTAAGGACCAGTGGCTTGTTTATGGTGAATCGAACTTGAGACTTATGGGGTTTACAGACTCTAGTTTTCAGTATGATCACGATGACAGCAAGAGTATGTCAGGATTTGTTTTTACCCTTAATGGTGGGGCTATCTGCTGGAAGAGTTCCAAGCAGGACACAGTGGCTGATAAAGTTTGCGAGGCAGAGTATGTCGCTGCATCAGATGCTGCCAAAGAAGTGGTGTGGCTGAGAAAATTTATCATCGAGCTTGGAGTAGCACCCTCTCTTGTTGGTCCAGTTCTGCTCTACTGTGATAGCTCTGGAGCCATTGCTCAAGCGAAGGAGCCAAAGGCACACCAGCAGACGAAGCATATTCTGCGCTGCTACCATCTCATCCGAGAAATTATAGATCGAAGTGACATCGACCTTCAGAAGATCGACGGAAAGGAGAACCTGACCGACCCATTCACTAAAGCCATTGCGGTGAAGGAGTTCGACGACTTCAAGTTGAAGATGGGTATTAGATACTGCATCGATTGGCTTTAGGCCAAGTGGGAGATTATTGGGAATAGTATCCCAAAGCCAATCGTCAGCCTGTTGATGGTTGTGCTCTTTTTATATTAGTATATGAATTATAAATAAATAAAAATTATTTTGGTATTTTTCATCACAAATTGTTTCATCTTCTAATGAACTCCTGTGTTGTGGTGAAGTCCTTAGGACTATTTGACTCGACAAAGGAGGATTTGTCGTTTAGTCCTTGAACCTGTTCGCGACCAAATGATACATTGTTATCAAAGACAACAACGTTTATCGAGTATAGGTCGTTGTGTGCCATATGGGTTGGTTGTCATCTTAACCAAAAAGTATGGAGATACTGGTATGGCATACAGGTGAGATGTAAGTGTACATCTGCACTGAACGTGACCGACTCTGGAGCTATTTCTGCTGTCAAGATTTGCTCCGATGGGATATGGGTATAACTGTCCCTCCGATCTGAGACAGCCACGGTGACTTGCAAGCAACTCACTGCACTTAGGCACTGGACTACCTGAATTTCTAATTCAGTGACGGAAGGATGCTAGGTGTAGTCAAGTACTTGACTTGTCGGTGCGTGTGTCAAGATGGGATTGACCACTCCAGTTCAGGAGCTGTGTACAGTCGTGTTTCAATTTAGCAAAACCTTGGCTAGGGTAGTCCTAGTGAGGAGTCACGGGACTATTTGAATTGAGTACGATTCAGATGATCTGATCAGGGTTGACAATTTAATCCTGAGTCATCCTAAACACAGGGGACAAAAGAGATGAATTATACAGTAACCATATTCACATAGGTTCTGAGTGTTGCGATTGCGACTATTCGACCTATCCGAACATCGGGTACCATTGCTAGATGGTCACTTTGATTAGTACAGGAATTGGTTCCTATGCTACCGACTTAGGTTCGAACCTGCGGGGTCACACACATTAGAGGTTCCTATCTGATCTGATGGCTGATGAAGAGTCCTAATGCTCATGGACTATGAGTGCTATATGTCTGGGACTCTGTGATTAAGAATCAGGATTCTCTGATCATGAGACCCACATATTTTGGGTACCGGGGTCAAGAGTCCCACTGGTTTGGGACTCTTCGATCAAGGTTTCATATCGATGGACTTTGATACTTGATTGCCCATAGAATTTGGACTCAGTATTTATGAGAGGTTTAATTAGTAATTTGATCTCTAATTAACTCAATTTGATTGAATAATTATTTTTGGATCATGTCCAATTGAATTGGATTCAGTTGAGTTTGACCCGATTAGGTTAAGAGTTGACCTAATCGTCGAGATGGTTTGGTCCTTGATTTGATCAGGGGTTGGGCTTAGTGTGTTGCCCAGCTATGCAACCCAAGAGGGGGGGTGAATTGGGTTTCAAAAAAAATTTTAAGCCCAACAGATTACTTATGAAGATCAAAACAAAGACTTTAATTCAATATTAATTACCTAAAGCAGGATTGCAAGGATATAATAAAGAAATAAGATAAAGCGATAAAGCACACCACAAACACAAGAATTTATAGTGGTTCGGTGCTAACCTTGCACCTACATCCACTCCCCAAGATCCCACTTGGGAATTTCAATCCACTATCCTTTGTATTCAACCCGAATACAAAACGTCGAAAATTCCGACACTAGCTATCCCAAGCTAGAACACTTGTTTTCCGGGTACAAGTAAACCCAAAACACTCCGATTTCAGGTTCGGATCAACCTTTCCTTGTTTTGGAAATCCTCTAAAAATAAGAACAAAAACTCACAAAGAGTTAGAAAATTTAGAGCACAGATTAATACAATAACAGCTCCTTAAATGAGCAAATATAACAATAAAAGCTTTACTCAAATGAAGAACCCCTTTTTTCAGATTTTCTCAAAGTGGATGAACGCTTGAATGCTTGAGAAGAGGTTGATTGTTGATTGAAGATCTCTTGAAAGCTTTGAACGATCTCTAGATCAAGGTTGAAACAATAGGCGTGAAGAATTCTCTCCTTGAAAGATCTTGCTTTTCTCTTTCACAATCTCTCTGGTATATTATGGATCCTCTCTCTTTTTCTCTTTGGATTTTTCGTTGATCTCAGACTTTTTCTTGCAAATTTCGGATCCTTTCTTTTTTTTTCTTCTCTTTTCCTCTCTTTCTCTTCTGTTTTGATTTCACGTTTGATCCGCTATTTAATCTGCAATTTCTTTCATCATTTAAAGCATTTTATAGCATTAGAAGCAAGAGAAAATAATTTAGGTAGATAAAGAGCCGTTAGAGGATTTTTAGGAAGCATAAATGGCAATTAAAACGGGCAAAAAAATAGCCGTTGCTGACATTTCCCGTCGCAGGGGTCGACTCATGAGTCGACTCATGCTTCAGGGGTCGACTCATGAGTCGACCTCTGTTGCAAAAACCAGAGAATGCTTTTCTGAAATTTCTTGGCTCAAATTAGCAGGGGTCGACTCATGAGTCGACTCATGCCTTGTGGGTCGACTCATGAGTCGACTCACAGGTCGTGCCAAGCCAGAAAACTAGCGTGCCAAGGAGAATTTTTGCGTGCCAATCAGCTCACAGTGCCATGAGTTGACTCATGAGTCGACTCATGCACTTCAAACCTTCATAACTTCAAGAATATAAGTCCAAACACAATAAAATTTTCACCAATAGATTTCAGATCATTTGTTCTACCAAATGGTACTATCAAATCAGGATTTTAGTAAAATTATGATTTTGCCCTTGAAGAGCATAAGGACTTTTTCATTTTAAAATTATTTGTATCCCTTCAATCTGCTTTGTGATCATCAAAATCAATCTAGGAGCAACAATCTCCCCCTTTTTGATGATGACAAAACATTTGAACAAAAATACTTATGTTAATGCATTAATTTCAAAAGAATCTATTATAGGTGTATATGCTTGAAAAGAGTATGATTCTTTTGGCATGTAATATAAATGCAAAAATAGTTTGTCCATTTTCTTAAAGATTTGAAAAGGGTATTAAATCATTTTGAGCAAGAGAAGATAAATAACTTTCGCAATGTATCAGAGCAAGAAAAATAATTTTTACAATGATATCAGAAAGGATTTTATAATGTATCGGAGCAAGAAAATTTTATAATATATCAGAGAAAATTTCACAGTGTATTAGAGCAAATGTCAGGGAAAATTTCACACTGTATCAGAGCAAAAAAAATATATATATATCAGAGAAACTTTCTCACTGTATCAGATCAAATGTTATAATTTATCAGAGAAACCTTCACACTGTATCAGATTAAATTTTATCATGTATCAGAGCAAGTCAAAAGAAATTGTAGGGTGTATCAGAGTAAAACAAATTTCTTAAGATGTATCAAGGTGAATAAAATTTCAAAAGATATATCAGAGTAAAACAAATTTCTTAAGATGTATCAAGGTGAATAAAATTTCAAAAGATGTATTAGAGCAAGTTTGAATTTTGAAATATATCAGAGCATAAAAAATACTTATTTGCATTGTACTTATGATTTTGCTTTTGATGGATAACTTTTTGTTTAAGTTCTGTCTGATACCAAATTTCGATACCAAATTTCTCAAAGTTTTGTTTAATCTTTCAATCCTTGTTTTTGTTTAATTTCTCCAATATTTGTTTAATTTCTTCAATATTTATTTTAATTTCTCCAATATTTGTTTTAATCTTTCAATCTTTGTTTTTGTTTAATTTCTCCAATATTTGTTTAATTTCTCCCCCTTTTTTTCATAATTTAGGATTTTGCTTTTTGTCTAATTTCAATTTTTGTTTTAATTTCTCCCCATTTTTGACATCATCAAACATAGTTAACTCTTTCTTTTCTTTTTCTGAAATATTCTTTAATTTCTTCCTCTTTAGAGTTTTTCACAGATGTTTGCTCCCCCTTAATATAGCAATTATCAACAGCAAACAACAACAAGGAGAAGACAATATTTCAACAAGAAGAATATATATAACCAATATATGATCATTACAAAGAGGTAGAAATATAGGTAAAAGATGATTCCATTAATATCATAATTGTTTCAATACATAGTTCTTGAAAATAAAATTCAACCAGCTAATTGTCAATACATGGCCCCAAGGTATAGATCCTAGAACAAGATACTAATTCCTAGGACCTAGTAAAGATCAAGATAAGTCAATGATCGGAGTCATCAGATATAGGGTGAGGAGATGATGGATCAGAAGTGCGTCCTCTACCCCGTCTGCCTCTGCCACGAGCAGGAGAGCGAGATGAACTGGGTGGCTGAGAATGCTGAGATGCTAGGGCTGATACCATGAGTCTGATAGAATCAAGTACGTTCAGTGCTCTGGAAACAGATTGAAGTAGAGCAGTGAACTGGGTGGTAGCATGCTCACTCGATCCTCGGATCTCTTTCCTCAGTAGCTCATATCCACCTTCTAGTGCTCCTCTGAGCCTGCCAGCCTCTGCAGTGAGGTCTGTGACCTCAATAGTAGACTCCTGTGGCTAGGGATGGGCCAATGCAAGGACTTGCCCCTGCAAGTCAAGAACTCTGCCATTCAGTCTCCAGACTGTATCCTCAAGCTGCTGTATCCTGACGGACTGATCTGAAATCATCTGAAACACAGTGGAGATGTGGGGAGTAATGGTCTGATCAGAAGAGGTAGCTTCAGGTGCAAAAGAAGTACTACTCCACTGGCTAGACAGCAAAGAAGCCACACGCTGTGAAATATGCTCGATCTGATCGTCAGCCAGTCTGAACTCTGATGGAGGTGCTCTGCTCTCTGGCTGATACACTGGTGTGGGCATCCTAGTAAACTCCGAAAGGCCAGCCTCAGTATCAGGAATGAACTGGGTATCTGGTGAAGCTGCCCTGAAGTCATGTACAGGAGAAGATGGACCTTCTTCTTCTATTCTGCCTTCAGTTCTTTCCTCAGCTCTCTCCTCAGCTCTTTCTTCAGAGCCCTTGATCCAACCACCAACAGTCTTTGTAATTCCCATTCGGTGCAGGCTGTGTTGGTTGAAAGTGTCCACATGTGAGAGCTTGGTAGGTGTCTCCCCCTCACAGCTAACTTCAAACCTCCTAAAAACTCTAGTAAGGGCCATACCATAAGGCAAGTGTGCCTTGGATCTGTTCAAAGTTTCTCTCATGGCCTCTATCATAAGTGCAGGGAGGTTTAGGGGGGTCTGAGTAATGACATGAAACATGACACATACATCTCTGCCAGACAGTAAGTCATGTCTACCACTCCTAGGAAAGAAGAGTTTTGTTACAATCTGATGTAGGACCCTCATCTCAATGGACAGTAGCTTTGCTTCCAATCTGTTTAAACTTCCTGAAAAAGTTTCTCCTAAGATAATTCTGATCCCTTCTTCTTTAATTGGGAGTTCCATATATGAGTATCCTTCACTAGGCAACTGAAGTATATCTCCCAATATTTTAGAATCCAAGCATATATCAATTCCCTTTACAGTTGAAGTCATTGACCCATTTCCATAATTTAGGTTCTGGTAGAACTCTCTGACTAGATCAACATAGGTGACTTCCTTAAGAGAGCAATAAAGTTCCCATCCTTGATTTTTGATCTTACTTGCAAAAGTAAAGCCTTCTTTCTCAAAGAACCGAAAATCTATATTTTTCCCGGTTTCTACTTTTCTATCAGAAAGAGGATTTACACTGGGGCTTATGGAGGATTGAGAGGGACCTTGAGCAGGTACTGAAACTGGATCGTGAACACTGGAAGACTGAGCATGCCTTTTCTTTCGGACAATTTCCTCAGGCTCTCGGATTGATTTCCTTCTTTGGGGAAGTTTCATCTTTGGAGCCATATCCAAAAAGTAGCAGACAAGAAGACTTGAATTCAGTGGAGGAGGGATCACAAAAGAGTAAAGAAGAATTTTGGTGGAGAAAAGAAGTGAATTTTGAATGAACGGTGAAGTTCTAGGGCACGTTCCACCCGCGCCAATCACTGCGAGAAAGCACAGAAAAATCCTTTTCAAGGAGGCGATTTTTGGTGGAGAGGAGGAGGGAGAATTGCCTCAGAATTGATCCTTGGATTTGGAGCAAGAAGAGTTGGAGAGGACGGCTTTCGGAAGAAAGATGATGAGAAGATGAGTCGTCTCACGAACAGGGTTTCTCGTTTAAAAACAATGAACCCGATGGAAGTTGGTGGGATTTACAAGTTTGCCATTGAGTCGACTCATGGGGGTCGACTCATGAAGTTCAGAAATTCAGAAAAAATGCAAATAAATTCCAAAAAAATTCAAAATTTTGGGAGAAGGAATTTTGCTCAAAGATAAGTTTTTAGAGTGATAAATCTGAGCTTTTGGGACCAGGATAGATGTTGAAAATTGAGCTCTAAGAGTTTTTGACATCTATTCTTTGGAAATTGAGAAATTTCAGACAAATGGATCTAGAACTCCTAGATTTCTCCTAATTTCACAGAATCTATCCTCACTAAGGGCCTTTGTAAAGATATCAGCTAATTGATTTTCAGTGCTAACATATTCAAGAATTATATTTTTGTTTTGAATATGTTCTCTTATGAAATGATGTCTTATTTCAATATGTTTAGATCTTGAGTGTTGTATTGGATTTTTAGATAGATTTATGGCACTTGTATTATCACATTTTATTGGTGTTTCATTAAGTTTGATTCCAAAATCTTCGAGTTGTTGCTTAATCCACAAGATTTGAGCACAACAACTTCCGGCTGCAATGTATTCGGCCTCAGCCGTAGACAGTGCCACCGAATTTTGTTTCTTGCTAAACCATGAGATTAGATTTACTCCAAGAAATTGGCAAGTTCCACTTGTGCTTTTTCTATCTAATTTACATCCAGCAAAATTAGCATCAGAATATCCTAACAAATTAATTTGTGAGTCCTTAGAGTACCATAATCCTATGGTTTGTGTACCATTTAAGTATCTAAGGATTCTTTTAACAGCATTCAAATGAGATTCCTTAGGATTAGATTGATATCTTGCACATAAGCAAACACTAAACATGATATCAGGCCTACTTGCAGTTAAATATAATAATGAGCCAATCATACCTCTATAGTATTTTAAGTCTACGCTTTTACCTTCATTATCCTTGTCAAGCTTACATGAGGGACTCATTGGTGTGCCAATTGGTTTGCAGTTCTCCATTCCAAATCTTTTGAGTAGTTCCTTGGTGTACTTGCTTTGGGTGATGGAGATTCCCTCTTTTGATTGTTTGATTTGGAGTCCGAGGAAGAAGGTGAGTTCTCCCATCATGCTCATCTCGAACTCTCCCTGCATAAGCTTAGCAAAGTCTTGACAAAGGGATTCATTAGTAGACCCAAAAATTATGTCATCAACATAAATTTGTATAATTAGCATATCATTTTGGTTTCTTTTAATAAATAGGGTTGTATCTACATTGCCTCTTGAGAAACCATTATTTAGTAGAAATTTGCTTAGCCTTTCATACCATGCTCTAGGTGCTTGTTTTAGACCATATAAAGCTTTATTTAATCTAAAGACATGATTGGGAAAAGCATGATTTTCAAATTCAGGAGGTTGTTCTACATATACTTCTTTAGAAATATATCCATTTAAAAATGCACTTTTAACATCCATTTGAAATAGTTTGAATTTCATAAAGCAAGCATAAGCAAGTAGAAGTCTAATGGCTTCTAATCTAGCAACAGGTGCAAAGGTTTCATCAAAATCAATTCCTTCTTCTTGATTATATCCCTTAGCAACCAGTCTTGCTTTATTTCTAATTACATTTCCATGCTCATCTAATTTGTTTTTAAAGACCCATTTTGTGCCAATTATTGAGTAATCTTTAGGTCTTGATACTAAGGTCCAAACATTATTTCTTTCAAATTGATTAAGTTCCTCTTGCATAGCATTAATCCAGTTATGATCATTCTCAGCTTCTTCAAAAGTTTTAGGTTCAAGTTGAGATACAAATGCACAATGATTAAGTACATCTCTAAGTGAAGAACGGGTTTTTACCCCATGCATAGGATCACCGATAATTAACTCCTTAGGGTGGTTGTAAACATACCTCCATTCCTTGGGTAAGTCATTTGTACCTTGAGGTTGTTCTTGAATTTCTTCACCTCTTTCATTTTGTTCGTCTTCTTGATCCTTGTCTTCTGGAGTTGCTGAATCTTTCAGAGTGATCTCCTTTATACCTTTTATTAGTGGATCTGCATCATCAACACCCTCATTCTTCCTTGAAGAAAGATCGTTAGATTCATCAAAGACAACATGTATGGACTCCTCAACTACTAAAGTTCTTTTGTTGAACACTCTAAATGCTTTACTAGTGGAGGAGTAACCTAGAAGGATTGCTTCATCTGATTTTGCATCAAATTTACCAAGTTTTTCTTTGCCATTATTTAATACAAAACATCGGCAACCAAAAACATGAAAATATGCAACATCTGGTTTTCTTCCTTTCCAAAGTTCATAGGGGGTTTTCTTTAAAAATTGTCTAATTAAAGCACGATTTAAAATGTAACATGCTGTGTTAATAGCTTCCGCCCAAAAATATCTTGGAAGGTTGCTTTCACAAAGCATGGAACGGGCCATTTCTTCTAAGGTTCTATTTTTTCTTTCAACTACCCCATTTTGTTGAGGTGTCCTAAGAGCAGAGAAGTTATGGCCAATTCCATTTTCATCACAAAAATTTTCAAAGTCTTGATTTTCAAATTCTGTTCCATGGTCACTTCTAATATTTTGAATTGAAAACCCTTTTTCATTAGTGACTTTTCGATGAAATTTAGTGAAAATTTGAAAAGTTTTATTTTTGTGAGCTAAAAAGAAAATTCAAGTAAAACGAGAGTAATCATCAATTATTACAAATCCATATCATTTTCCTTCTAGACTTGTGGTTCTTGTTGGTCCAAATAAATCCATATGTAAGAGCTCTAAAGGTCTAGAAGTTGAAATAGTATTTTTGGATTTAAATGATACTCTAGTTTGTTTACCTAATTGGCATGCATCACAAATTCTATCCTTTTCAAAATTCAGTTTTGGCAAACCGATAACTAAATCCTTTTTAATTAATTTTGAAAGAGAATGCATGCTAATATGTGCAAGTCTACGATGCCACAGCCAACTAGTCTCATTTATTTTAGCATTTAAAGAAACTAGGCATTGCATGTCTAATTTAGTTAAATCATTCAAGTCTACCATATAAACATTGCCATGCCTATGTCCTATAAATTTAATACCATCGTTAATAGGATTTGTCACAATGCAAACAGATGATTCAAAACTTACTTTATACCCTTTATCACAGAATTGACTAATGCTAAGTAAGTTATGCTTTAAACCTTTAACTAGTAAAACATTCTCAATGTATTTGGAGGGAGTGATACCAATGTTACCTATCCCGATGATCTTTCCTTTGCCATTATCTCCAAAGGTGACCATCCCTCCATCCTTAGCATCAAGCGTGATGAATTGTGATTCATCACCAGTCATGTGTCTCGAGCATCCGCTGTCAAGATACCATTTCCTGTTTCCTTCTTGGGATGCTAGACACACCTGCAAGCACAGATCAAGTTTCTGTCTTAGGTACCCAAGCTTTCTTGGGTCCTTTCAGGTTAGTCAGAATGGTTCCTTTTGGAACCCATATTTTCTTTGTGTTTGCATATTTGTTAATAAGACATGTGTATGATTTATGTCCTATTCTTCCACATTTAAAACAAGTAATATTTGTAGACTTTTTGCTTGAATAATTTGCATAAATATCTTTCAGAAATTTTTGTTTCTTCAGGGGTTTATAACCAAGTCCAGTCTTATCATATATAGCTTTCTGATTATCAAGGATCATATTTAGCTTGTTTGAACTTAAGGTGAACTTATCTACTATAGATTTCAGCTTGTTCATTTCATCCTTTAAGTTTTGATTTTCTTGAATCAAGGTGAATTTTTCAATTGAAAGATTTTCAGCTTGTTTCACTAAGGACTGATTTTCCAATTTCAGCTCTTTGTTTTTCTTTCCTAGTTTCTTTAATTCATCAATTGAATCATAGAATGCTTCATGCAATTCTTCAAAAGTAAATTCACTAGTGGATTCAGAAGTTACCTCATTTTCATGTGCCATCAGGCACAGATTGGCTTATTCTGTTGAGGTTTCCTCGTCGGAGCTTGAGTCATCACTCGCACTCCAGGTCGCCATCATTGCCTTCTTTTTGAACTTCTTTGGACCTTTCTTCAATTGTGGACATTCGAATCTGAAATGTCCTGGCTTCTTGCACTCGTAGCATATAGGGGTTTGATCTTTCTCCTTTTCTTTGCTTTGATCCCCTTTTGTGAATTTCTTTCTCATCCCCTGTTTCCTTTTTCTTAAAAACTTCTTAAATTTCTGGGTGATGAGAGCCATCTCTTCATCCTGATCTTCATCTTCAGAGTCATCCGTTTCATAATCAGGCGAAGTTGTGGATTTGAGGGCAATGGTTCTTTTCTTTTTGACTTCATCCTCTTGATGTTGCTTCATGCTAAGTTCATGAGTCATCAAGGATCCAAGAAGCTCTTCTAAAGGTAGAGTGTTCAAGTCCTTTGCTTCTTGGATGGCAGTCACCTTGGCTTCCCAAGTTCTTGGCAGTGACCTGAGAATCTTCCTTACAAGTTCACTGTTAGTATAAGATTTGCCAAGACTCTTTAAACCATTGATTATATCAGTAAAACGAGTAAACATAGCAGTTATGGACTCATCATGCTCTATTTTGAACAATTCATATTTATGTACAAGCATGTTTATTTTAGACTCTTTTACTTGATTTGTTCCCTCATGGGTGACTTCTAACCTATTCCATATTTCTTTAGCAGATGCACAAGTAGAAATGCGATTAAATTCACTAGCATCTAGTGCACAATAAAGAGCATTCATGGCTTTGGCATTTAATTGTGCCAATTTCTTGTCAACCTTATCCCATTCTTTCTCGGGTTTGGTTGACTCCTCACCATCTATAATCTTGGTGGGTGTGTGAGGATCATTCACTATGATACTCCACATATCATAGTCGAGTACTTGTATGAAAATCTTCATCCGAGCTTTCCAATAGGTGTAATTAGACCCATTGAAAAGTGGAGGTCGGTTTGTTGATTGCCCCTCGGCTAGAGAAGTTCCAACATGGGTTGCCATAGATCTTTGGCTCTTTGATTGTTAGATCAAAGAAGGGCTAGAGCACCGGCTCTGATACCACTTGTTGCCCAGCTATGCAACCCAAGAGGGGGGGTGAATTGGGTTTCAAAAAAAATTTTAAGCCCAACAGATTACTTATGAAGATCAAAACAAAGACTTTAATTCAATATTAATTACCTAAAGCAGGATTGCAAGGATATAATAAAGAAATAAGATAAAGCGATAAAGCACACCACAAATACAAGGATTTATAGTGGTTCGGTGCTAACCTTGCACCTACATCCACTCCCCAAGATCCCACTTGGGAATTTCAATCCACTATCCTTTGTATTCAACCCGAATACAAAATGTCGGAAACTCCGACACTAGCTATCCCAAGCTAGAACACTTATTTCCCGGGTACAAGTAAACCCAAAACACTCCGATTTCAGGTTCGGATCAACCTTTCCTTGTTTTGGAAATCCTCCAAAAACAAGAACAAAAACTCACAAAGAGTTAGAAAATTTAGAGCACAGATTAATACAATAACAGCTCCTTAAATGAGCAAATATAACAATAAAAGCTTTACTCAAATGAAGAACCTCTTTTTTCAGATTTTCTCAAAGTGGATGAACGCTTGAATGCTTGAGAAGAGGTTGATTGTTGATTGAAGATCTCTTGAAAGCTTTGAACGATCTCTAGATCAAGGTTGAAACAATAGGCGTGAAGAATTCTCTCCTTGAAAGATCTTGCTTTTCTCTTTCACAATCTCTCTGGTATATTGTGGATCCTCTCTCTTTTTATCTTTGAATTTTTCGTTGATCTCAGGCTTTTTCTTGCAAATTTTGGATCCTTTCTTTTTTTTTCTTCTCTTTTCCTCTCTTTCTCTTCTGTTTTGATTTCACGTTTGATCCGCTATTTAATCTGCAATTTCTTTCATCATTTAAAGCATTTTGTAGCATTAGAAGCAAGAGAAAACAATTTAGGTAGATAAAGAACCGTTAGAGGATTTTTAGGAAGCATAAATGGCAATTAAAATGGGCAAAAAAATAGCCGTTGCTGACATTTCCCGTCGCAGGGGTCGACTCATGAGTCGACTCATGCTTCAGGGGTCGACTCATGAGTCGACCTCTGTTGCAAAAATCAGAGAATGCTTTTCTAGAATTTTTTGGCTCAAATTAGCAGGGGTCGACTCATGAGTCGACTCACAGGTCGTGCCAAGCCAGAAAACTAGCGTGCCAAGGAGAATTTTTGCGTGCCAATCAGCTCACAGTGCCATGAGTTGACTCATGAGTCGACTCATGCACTTCAAACCTTCATAACTACAAGAATATAAGTCCAAACACAATAAAATTTTCACCAATAGATTTCAAATCATTTGTTCTACCAAATGGTACTATCAAATCAGGATTTTAGTGAAATTATGATTTTGCCCTTGAAGAGCATAAGGACTTTTTCATTTTAAAATTATTTGTATCCCTTCAATCTGCTTTGTGATCATCAAAATCAATCTAGGAGCAACATAGTGAATTCCTGATTTGATTAGGATTTTATTGAGCCTAATTAAGCCTAATTAAGTTAGGTTTAATTTAGTCTAATTGTGCTTAACCTATTTTGATTAGGTTGGTTCAATTAAGGTTAAACCACCATTTGAATTCAAATTCCTGTGCCACCTCATATCTCTACGCCCATTTAAATTCACGAGAAGCAACTTCTCATGAATTTTCTCTCACGCAAAGCCCTTCCCATGCCCCACATTTGTGTGCCATATAGGTGGATAAGGATTGTTGGTTGGCCATTCAAATTCAAAAGAAAGTTTGAATTTGAATGAGCAACCAATCCATGCGCCATGTCCTTATCCTCTTTAGCGCCCCATGTTCTACACGAGAAAGTATTTCTCGTATAAACTCTCCATGCACAAATGAAGCCACACCCCTTCTCTTCTCATGCCCAAGTGGATAGGGATGAGTTGGTTTGCATTTGAATTCAAATTTGATTAGAATTCAAATGTGCAACCACTTATCTTTATCCTCTCACGCGGATAAGACACGTTCTATGTTGTTTTAAAAGGAGGAGAAGGATGGGGCGTGCGTAAAATTTTTGGGAGAGAAAGCCTGGGGAATGAGGAAGCCTTGTGCGTAAGGTGAAGGTCCAAAACCTTTCGAGAGAAAAAGAAAGAAAAGAAAGAAAAGTGGGCGCAGGGTTTTCAGTGAGTTCCCTAGGGTTTCAGCCTGGGGTTCGGGAAGTGAGAAGGTGAGCTACGAGTGTCGTGAGCCCACCAAATTTTAGAAAAAACTTCATCAACCTCTCAAGCATACTTGCTAATGATCCAGAGCATCCAAGGAGTCAGCAGACATCGATCGAAGAAGTTCGATCAGCATCGACCGTCGAAAGAGCTCTACATGAGCTAGCACTCGTGAGGAGCCGATCAGTTCGGGAGCTTCGTGTGGATGATCTGCAGAGGTCAGATATACTGTGTGGCTATATTGCGATGATCAGATCCTCCTGATGGTGATCGGATTGCGGCGATCGACTATCCGCACAAAGGTATTGTGTTCTGAACACAGAACAGTAAATTATTTACTGTTCAAATTTGAATTTTAAATTTAAATATATTTATACTGTATATCATATTTATATCCTAGTGTAGGATAAATATATATTAATTAATTAGATTAATTAATAATTTTTACTGTAAAATAGTGATTTTGAAAAAGTTTTAAAATTATCATTTTACCCCTGCACTCAAATTTTGCTTCAAATGATATCAGAGCAGGTTCTAAGATATGATATATAAATTTGCATGCATAGATTAAGTTGTAATCTAAAAATTTAAATTTAAAATTTGAAATTTAAAATTTGAAATTTAAAATTTAAATTTTGAAAGTTGTTCGAAATTCAAAATTCAAAAAAAATTGAAATTCAAAATTTGAAATTTGAATTTTGAAATTTGAAATTCAAAATTTAAAATTCAAAATTTTAAAATTTAAAATTTGAAATTTGTTTGAAATTTAAAATTCAAAATTTAAAATTTAAAATTTAAATTTTGAAATTGGTATATTTAGATATACTTGATCCAAGTAGCAAGTAATCTAATTGGGTTGGTTGCCATGGTCGTCCGATCATAGGAAAAAAATAGGGTTTAAAGGCCCTCTCCTTCCATTCGATGGGATCTCCTATGGTGGTAGGGGTGCTGCTGCAATTATATCACATGCAGATGAAGCAGCGAAAGGATATAATTGTAAAGGTTCAATTGTAAAATTTATCATGAATATGTTAGATTCTATCTAAAGGAATATTCATGATTTATTTTGATTGAGTTATTTTCTGTTATGTAATTAGCAATAGGATTGCTATTTATGAAATATGCTGATCTATTTGTGAAATGAGTCAACATATTTGATGAATAAAAAATAAAATCTTTCAAATTTAAAAATTATTTTCAAAATACCAAATCCTGACCCATCAGCTCAAATACATAATTAAAAGAATTAAGTGTTGTCAAGTTGGTCTAGAATTGTGAATTAAGTCCTAAGACAATTGCATAAACTTGTGGGTCAATGGGTTAGATGGATTAGGTCCATAATTGGGTTAGACCTAAGGTTAGCTTAAAGAAATGGACTAAATTAGAGTAATTGATCAAATCTAATCAAAAGTTGAATTAGATTAGATCAAGGACACTCTAGACTCAACTCCAATAGTTGTAGTTAAATGAGTCCATGTCTTTAACTAGACCAAGATGGACTTAATTCATGGCTACGTGGTGGAACCCTATTTACTAAGTTGATCAAATTAAAACTAATGAACCGGGTTAGTGTCTAAGGTAAGTTCGGCAGTTTGACCAGTGGTTCTTAAGTGGGAGCTACTCGTATTGATTTGATCTCTGACGAGTTCATGGCATATCCCCACCACTGATCTCACTTACCTAGCCAACCTGGTGAGTTAGGTTTTGATTAGATCACTTGGTGATTAGGGCTCACCCATGTCATTAGGTAAATCAGTGTGACTGATTTAGGTGCTCCTAATGCCGGCTTTAATTAAATCTTTTTTTTAATCTGACTTGGTGAAGTCAGTGGGAGGATTGAAATTGGCTGGTTAATTTCTTCTCTTCTATCTTTTAAAAAATCCTCAAAAATTATTAGGTCCCTAAAATGATTAAGTTATAATAATAACTAAGTCATAGTCTCCCATTAAGTGAGTGATAATGAGTCCATTAGTTTAATAATCACTGGAGGCCCAAAGGCCTGGTGCTTATTGACTAATGAAATTATCATTCATAATATGATAATTTGGTTTGAGTCTTTCTGATGGTGGTCAGGTTGGCCGGCCAAAGTCAGGCCTGATCATTTATTGGTTCGATTCACCAAATCAAGTCATGTTAATGGTTGGACCTAACCAGATCTTTTCAGTGGAAGCCAAAGCTTACTGATTAGGTTCTGGGGCAAAATTTATTACTAGAAGTTGTTTAGAGAAACAACTGGTTATGAACCTACCCATAAATGCACATGGGTTGACCAACCAAAGTTGGGCTCATGTGTAGTCTGTGTGGATTCTAGTACCCACTAAAGAATTAAAGTAATTTTTCGAATTGGAGGTTGAGGCTACCAGTTCGTTAAAAATATTAGGAAAAACTTTAGACTAAAGTCCAAGTCTTTAGTATTAATAATTTATATACTAATAGAGGTCTGATTTTCCTTTATGCAGCTATAGCCACTACCCTGTCACTTCGATCATTATTAGATAATGACAAGCTCATGAGACCGAATTTCGATAGCTGGTATCGAAAATTGAAAATCATCCTTGAGCATGAGCAGATCCTTTATGTAGTAACGGATCCGACATCCGAGGAGTCAGCCCCGAATGCTAGAGGGACGGTCCGAGACACTTACCAGAAGTGGCTCAACGACCGCACCACCGTTCGATGCATAATGCTGGCGGCAATGAATGGTGAGTTCAGCCACAGGTTTGAGAACGTCCAGCCGCAGGAGATGCTTCAAATGTTAAACGACTCCTTTGGCACGCCTGACAACGTTGAAAGGCACAAAACTAGTTGTGCCATTTTCAATGCTCGGATGAGGGATGGGGCCTCAGTCACTGATCATGTACTGTACATGATCGAAATGATTGAGCGCCTAAGTAAACTGAGCTTTCCCATGCTCGAGCAGCTCGGTAAGGATGCGATCCTTAATTCTTATGCTACCAGCTTAGGTTCAAACCTGCGAGGTCACACACATTAGAGGTTCCTATCTGATCTGATGGCTGATGAAGAGTCCTAATGCTCATGGACTATGAGTCCTACATGTCTGAGACTCTGTGATCGAGAATCAGGATTCTCTGATCATGAGTCCCACACATTTTTGGTACCGGGGTCAAGAGTCCCACTAGTTTGGGACTCTTCGATCAAGGTTTCATATCGATGGACTTTGATACCCGATTGCCCATCGGATTTGTACTCAGTATTTATGAGAGGTTTAATTAGTGATTTGATCACTAATTAACTCAATTTAATTAAGTAATTATTTTTGGATCAAGTCCTATTGAATTAGATTAAGAGTTGACCTAATCGTCGAGATGGTTTGGTCTCTGATTTGATCAGGGGTTGGGCTTAGTCAATTCTTGATTTGATTAGGATTTTATTGAGCCTAATTAAGCCTAATTAAGTTGGGTTTAATTTAGTCTAATTGTGCTTAACCTATTTTGATTAGGTTGGTTCAATTAAGATTAAACCACCATTTGAATTCAAATTCCTGTGCCACCTCATATCTCTATGCCCATTTAAATTCACGAGAAGAAACTTCTCATAAATTTTCTCTCATGCAAAGCCCTTCTCACGTCCCACATTTGTGCACCATATAAGTGGATAAGGATGGTTGGTTGGCCATTCAAATTCAAAAGAAAGTTTGAATTTGAATGAGCAACCAATCCATGCGCCATGTCCTTAGCCTCTTTAGCACCCCTTGTTCTACACGAGATAGTGTTTCTCGTATAAACTCTCCATGCACAAATGAAGCCATGCCCCTTCTCTTCTCACGCCCAAGTGGATAGGGATGAGTTGGTTTGTATTTGAATTCAAATTTGATTTGAATTCAAATGTGCAACCACTTATCTTTATTCTTTCACGCAGATAAGACACATTCTATGTTGTTTTAAAAAGAGGAGAAGGATGGGGCATGTGTTAAATTTTTGGGAGAGAAAGCCCGGGGTGTGAGGAAGCCTTGTGCGCAAGGTGAAGGTCCAAAACCTTCCGAGAGAAAAAGAAAGAAAAGAAAGAAGAGTGGGCGCAGGGTTTTCAGTGAGTTCCCAAGGGTTTCGGCCTGGGGTTCGGGAAGTGAGAAGGTGAGCTACGAGTGTCGTGAGCCCACCAAATTTTAGAAAGAACTTCATCAACCTCTCAAGCACACTTGCTGATGATCCAGAGTATTCAAAGAGTCGGCAAACATCGATCGAAGGAGTTCGATCAGCATCGACCGTCAAAAGGGCTCTACAACGAGCTAGCACTCGTGAGGAGCCGATCAGACCGAGAGCTTCGTGTGGATGATCTACAGAGATCAAACATACTGTGTGGCTGTATTGTGATGCTCAGATCCTCCCAACAGTGATCGGATTATGGCAATCGACTATCCACACAAAGGTATTGTGTTCTGAACACAGAACAGTAAATTATTTACTGTTCAAATTTGAATTTCAAATTTAAATGCATGCATGCTGTATATCATATTTAGATCCTAGTGTAGGGTAAACACATGTTAATTAATTAGATTAATTAATAATTTTCACTGTAAAATAGTGATTTTGAAAAAATTTTAAAATTATCATTTTACCCCTGTACTCAAATTTCGCTTCAATCTTGTCTGTGAATTGCTTCACTAATTGAGCCTTTTAACCAACCCTGGACCAAGAGCCCTCTCAGATGAACTCTTAGCCTTTCTTCCTTACTCTCTCTACTCTCTAAATCATCTCCTACTCTCTTCCTAAGCTTTGTCTTAAAATCAACAGACTTGTCTTAATAGAAGAACTTTATCCTAACAAGACAAGGAAGAGAGAGGGATTGATTTTGTCTGAGAGTTTTTGTGCCTTGGACTTTCAGAATGAGTCCTATTTATAGGAGCAAAAAGGATGCAGAAAAGGGCTCAGATATGCCTCTTCATGAGTTTCTTAAATCAGCGTATCAAAAAATTAAGATACTTATTTGAGGACTCTTAATTTTCAGTTACGTTGATTCAGGTTTTGCATGCATCTATCTACGTTCCGAAAAGCATTCAATACCCTTTTTTAAATAAAAAAATTTTGATTTTTCACATCTGGAAAGCTCTTTGAATGAGGCTTCTGATGGCATAAGTTTTAAGGTATGACTATATCTTAGTGAGGAGAAATCTTGGTATGAAGTCGTGACTATTTGTGTTGCTTCATCCTGTGAGTGCCAAGAATTAAGGGGCATTTGATACCCCATCTAGCCATAACAAACTTTAAATTTTATGCCACTCAGATAGAGAGCTGAGAGGGCTCCACATGGGCTTTGGTTTTAGATTAAAAAGATTTTTAAATCCTCTTCACCGATCAAAACAATATAAGGTTTCATTTTGTGGCGTCGTTCCAAGTTATGGCATCCAAACAAAGTCTCCACATCAATTTAAAAATTAAATTCTGATCCTATCAAAACTCAAGAGATATGGAAGGCTTCCTTATCCATCAAAAATTCATCAAAAAATAAGTAATTAATGTATAGAAAGACTCTTAATCTCTTTTGCATGCTAAATGTATTTGTCGCACAAAATTGGCACGCTCCAGAGTCCAACTCCTTTTGGACTCTTTAATATGAGCATGAATAAGGCTTGGGGATGCCCAAACTTGGCTACCCCTTTTAGGCTCGATCCAATCAGAGTCCTACATAAATAGATAAGCCCAATTACATAAGGTTTAAGCCAAATCTAATTTTTCTAGGAGCAAGGGTTAGCCTACAAGTACTAGCTTGCCAAATAGCCACCCAATTAGGTTCATTAACTCATAAAATGAATCCAATTGGTTCTTTGATCAATTCATTGATGTGTATGATCGATTGGGTTTTATATCTAGCTGGCAGTAGGTCTAGGTGCATGTTGACCAAGTTTGATTAGAGCTGAACAAATCAATTTAGGTCAAACCACATGCCGACCTAAGTTGTCCAATTAGAATTTTTCCTAATTGACTCATGAAATAAACTCTTTAATTCATGAAAATCTATAAGAAAAGATTGACGTCTAACAACGTATCATGTCTATCTAGAAAATATAAAATTCGATTGAAATTCCAAAAATACTCTTCAATGGTAACTTATCATGCAATTCAATCCTTCGATTAACCTTCATCCCAAATAAGCAATGGGCATAGAATTAAGTCAAATCCTAATACTTATTCATGTGGATCTCATCTTGCTAATGAAAACTCGATTAAAGAAGTATTAAAAATCATTTCTAATTTTTTTTTTGCTTTGATCAAAGACTTTCTGAGTCATCATTTGATGAGATAACTCAGGATGATAGCTCCTCTTAATAGGAGTGATCGATTCCTTGTTGACCAAACTAATGATCTTCATACACAATTCATCATAGTCGGAATAATCCGTTCATGACTTAGTCATGAGTAAGTATGAACTAAAATATGGGTTCATGTGAATAAGATCTTATGGTGGTCTCATATCTAAGGACCAGTTGCACAACTCCCACTTAGAGAATCTTCTTTTGATATGTAAGGGATCCATAAGAAGTTCTCTTTTAATAGGTCAATTCAGTGAACTCAATACCTAATGAGCACCCACATCCTTGTATTAGTGTCTTACATAAGTGATTTGTAAGATCAGCCACCCTCTCCTTTGAGCATACATAGGATGTGCCAGTTGTTGGGAGATGTGTCCCAAAGCCAATCGTCAGTCTGTTGATGGTTGTGCTATTTGATGTAATTATATATAAATTAATTAATAAAATATTTATTTAATATTTTTTATCATAAGCTTGTATATCTTCTATATCAAACATCTGTGTTATGATGAAAGTCTTTAGGACTATTTTAAATCGATAAAGGAGGATTTATCGTTTAGTCCTTCAATGAGTTCGCGATCAAATGATATGCTATTATTAGAATGATAGATATATCAAGTGTAGATCATTGTGTATCATATATCGTTAGTCATCCTCTTAATCGTGGAGTGTGGAGACACTGGTATGGCATACAGGTGAAATGTAGGAGTACATTTCACTGAACGTGACCAACTCCGGAATACTTTGCTGTCAAGAGTCACTCCGAAGGGATATGGGTATAAGTGTCCCTCCGATCTGAGATCACCATGGTGACTTGTAAGTAACTCACTGTGCTTTGGTGACGGACTACCTGAATTTCTAATTGAGGATCGAAAGGTTTCTGGGCATAATCAAGTACTTGTGAAGTCGGTGCGCGAGTCAAGATGGAATTGACCACTCCAAGAGATTGGAGAGAATATTTTGTGTTTCAATTTAGTAAGACCTTGGTTAGGACAGTCCTTATGAGGAGTCATAAAATTTATTAGGTTGAGACATATAATGGATGTACTATTAAGAGTTGACAGTTTAAACTCTAAGTCATCCTAGCATCAAGGGTCAAAGGGATGAATTATATGGTAACTATATTCAAATAGGTTCTTAAGTATTGCTTTGCATACATTCAGTCTATCCGAACGTCGGACACTATAGCTACATGGTTACTTCGATTAGTACAGGAATCAGTTTCTTTGCTATCGGCTTATGTTCGAACCTATGGGCTCACACACATTAGAAGTTTCTCTCCGATCACATGGCTAATCTGAAGAGTCCCACTAGACTTGGACTCTATCATTAATAGAGGATTAATTAATGATTAGATCATTAATTAGCTCAATTTAATTGAGTATTAAAGTCTCGATCAAGTTTGATTGAATTGAATTCAATCAGGTCAAGTCTGATTTGGTTATGAGATGACCTAATCGGTAAGAGAGAAATGATCCTGATTTGATGGGATCTATGACTCAATTAATTTATTGATTTGATTAAATTTAATTAAGATTATAAAAACCTAATTAGATTAGATTTATCATATTTTATTTGGATTTAATTGGATTGGATTTGAAAGAAATCTAATTGGTTAAACCCTAGAGTCCCAAATGAGTGGGACTCTCTCTTTTGCACCACCCAAACTGTCTCACACCTTTTCTCACTATATAAAATTAATTTATCCATGAGAAAATCAAATAATTATCCTTCTTTTGTCATCCATTAAGGATAGAAATTGGTTGATTTTGATTTAAATTTAAAATAATTTAAATTTCAACTTAAAACCTTATCCATATCCTTCCACACGTTGGCTATTTTTGAAGGGGCTCATTGTGTGTGAGAAAAGAAAGTTTTTCCAATAGTTTTTCATGTCTAATTTTTTTTGGTAAGTTTCTCTTTAAGTCAGATAAGGGTGAAAAAAGTTAGAGTCAAATTAAAATTTAAAATATTTTGAATTACAACAAACTCCAGCCCTTATCCTTTCTTATTTGGTTTGTGCAACAACCATAAAAAAGCTATAATTTTGTGTGCCAAACTAAGAGAGCTTTTCATTGTGAATACTAGAGAGAAAGATGGTCCAAAATACTTCTTTGGAGTGTGAGGTTTGGGTGGATTTCCTTCTTCCTTGGCATGAACAAAAGAGAAGATCGATCTCCTCTCGGGTGAGTGATCTAGAACTGTTCTAAGATTTTGGGTGAGAGAAAACCAAAGAGAAGAGAATCTTCATCAGATTTTTCTCCACCATCCAGCATCCCCTCTGATCATCTTCGACATCGAAAAGATTTGAGATGATCGAAGGAAGAGATCAAATCAGATCTACCATCAGAAGCCGACTGCACGAGCTAGCACTCCCATAGAGGGCTGATCGATCTGAAGACTTCATGTGGACCATCCGTAGAGGCCGAACACTTGTGCGACTACGAGCGATCAGAGAAGACTTTCAGCTCTATATTTTCAATTATGAAGATTGACTATCCACGCTCAGATATTGGGTTTGGAACCCTAGAAGTGGTAGATTAGATCTATCACTAATTGCTGTTCTTATTCAAATGCTTGTAATATTAGATTCAGATTTTTATGCATATAAATTCATGTTATAAATCTATTTGTAAAAGTTTTAAGATTAGATCTTATGTAGGTATTTATAGATTAAATAGTTTAATCTAATATTCTTCTACTAAAAATTTTGAAATGCATGCATGAAATCCCTACGCGATCCAACAGTGGTATCAGAGCCAGGTTACTTATAACATGAATTTATTCTTGCATATAATCTAATTTTAATTATTTAGATTAGATCTAAATAATTAATTTAGTATCTGAGTAATGTAGTAATCTGATTGGATAGATCCTCATAGCCATCCAATCATAGGAGAAATCAGGATATCACAACTCTATTTATCCATTCGATGGGATCTCCTATGGAGTATAGGCGTGCTGCACGATCTTTTCCATGATGATGAATAATAAAAAAAATTTTAAAATTTTATTTTAGATCTAAAATAATATTAGTATTTTGATCATTAGATGATTGATTGTGAAAATATTTTATAAAATTAAAAACTATTTTCAAACACCGAACCCGAACCCATGTTAGTCCAAAACTTAATTGAGAATTAAGCGATCTAGATTTGAGAATCAAAGATCTAAAATATTAATTTCATAATTTATGGGTTAATGGGTTAGCTTGAGTCAAGTCCATTTAACTGGATTAGACCTAGGGTTAGAAATCATTGATAATGGATCATGTTAGTAATTGATCAAATTTAATTAAAAATTAATTCTGATTGGGTCAATTTCTTTTCTTAATCAATTTCAATAGTTATAGTTGATCAAGTCCATATCTTTGATTAGACTAATATGGACTTTGATCATGGCTCCATGGTCAAACCTAAGTCTATAAGTTGATCAAATTGAAAATGACTAACTAGTTGGTGTCTAAGGTAAGTATGATAGCTTTGATCGATGGTCATTAATTGAGAGCTATTCACATAGATTAAATCTATGTCGAGTTAATGGCATATCCCTCACATTAAGCTCACTTATCTGGCCAACATGATGAATCATGTTTTGATTAGAACACTTAATGATTGGGGTGGACCATGCTAACTAGAAAATTAGTATGACTGATTTAGATGCCCCTAGTTCAACTTATCTTGAGTCCTCTTTATGACTTGGTGAAGTCAGTGGGAGGATTCATAACTGGTTGGCTGGACCAGCTTATACCTGATCTTCTTTAATCTGACTTGGTGAAGTTAGTGGAAGGATTAAGATTAACTGGTCAAGTTTCTTCTCATCTCTCAATTCAACCAATTAAATCCTCTAAAATTATTAGGTTCCTAAAATGAAATAGTTATGGTGATAACTAGATCATAGTCTTCCATTAAGTTGGATGATAATGAGTCCAATAGTTTAGATGATCATTGGAGGCACCATATATCCGGTGCTCATCTGACTATCAGAATTATCATTCATAATATATAGATTTAGTTGTGTCTTTCTGATGATGGTCAGGTTGGCCGAGCCACACTCGGGCCTGATTACTTATTTGTCAGATGCACTAAATTCTAGCATGTTAATGGTTGGACCTCATTAAAACTTTCAGTGGAGGCACCACACGCCTGCTGAAGAAGTGTTTGGGGCAAAATTGAATGCTAGAAATTGTTTGGTGAAACAATTGGTTAAGAACCTATCCATGGGTGCACAAGGGTTGGTCGAGCCACACTCGAGCCCATGTGCAGTCCATGTGGATTCTAGTACCCACTAAAGATTAGTGTAATTTTTCGAATTGAAAGTAGAGGCTATCAATTCAAATAAAATAGTGGGACAATCTTTAGACTAAAAATCATATCTTTAGGCTTGATCAATTCATATACTAATTAGGTTTTGATTTTTCTTTTGCAGTTATGGCCACTACCTTGTCGCTCCGATCACTATTAGATAGTGATAAATTTATGGGATCAAATTTTGATAGCTGGTATCGAAAGCTCAAAATAGTCCTGGAGCACGAACAGATCTTGTATGTATTGACAGATCTGACACCCGAAGAGCCAGCTCTGAATGCACGTAGCATGGTCAAAGACACTTAGTCGGGATTGCTGCAGAACTTTGAGAAGGATCACCAGCTCCAAAAAGAGTCAGTGAATGTAGTGGGAGGGTCTTCTTCTGGATATCGACCCCTTAAGAAATGGAAGAAGAATAAGAAGAACAAGAAAAAGATGCAAAGTGCTGGGGCACCCAAACCCAGTCAGATCAAGAAACCCAAGTCCGATCAGAGTCAGGAGGAATGCTTCTATTACAGGAAGAAGGGGCACTGAAAGAGGAATTGTCCTCAGTACATTATCTCCTTGGATCCAAATAGGTCTAGAAAGAAGCAAGTTGTTGCTGCACAAGATAATTATATGATAACACCTTGTAATTTCTCAATTTATGATTCTACTATCTGGATATTAGATACCAAAAGTCTTTTTAATATTTGCAATTCATTGCAGGGTCTGCAGGTCAGTAAGAAATTTGAAGAAGGTGAAAATTTTTTCAATATTGGAGATGGAAGATCAGTTCCAGTTCTAGCATTAAAAAATATTAAGCTTGTATTCAAGTCGAATATAATTGTTCTTAGTGAATATCACTTTTGTCCTTCTTTTTTATTAAACATTATTTCTGTAGGCCTCTTGACCATGAATGGTTATGAAATTTTAATAAAAAAATAATTTTAATATCATTATGAATGATGTTAATGTAATAAATAGACAGCTGAATAATAGTATTTACATATTATCACAATCTCTTAGTGTAATGTACATGTCCAGCAAACGTCCTAGAATTAGTGATGTCTTCGATATCTATCTTTGGCACTATAGGTTATGTTATGTTAACAAAAATAGAATAAATAGATTGACACAAAAAAAAATCTTCGAAGTCAATGATTGTGAATCACTTCCAACCTGTGAGCCTTGTCTTTTTGAAAAAATGATGAAGTCATCTTTTACTAAAAAAGATGAGCGAGCTAATGAAGTTCTCAGTCTCATACATACTGATGTATGTGGACCGATGAACATCAGTGTCAGAGATAGATATTATTATTTCATTACTTTTACAGATGACCTATCGAGGTATGGGCATATCTATTTAATGATGCATAAGTCAGAATTATTTGAAATATTCAAACGATTTCGTAATGAAATATAAAAATAAACTGGAAAGAGTATTAAAACTCTTCAATCTGACCGAGAAGAAGAATACCTCTCTAGTGAGTTTCTGACATACTTAGAAGAGAATAAAATTTTCTCACAATGGACCTCTCCTGAAACACCACAACATAATGATGCATCGAAAAGGATGAATCGAACTCTGTTAGACATGGTTCGATCCATGATGGGCTTTGCAAGTCTGTCGATCTCTTTTTGGAGATATAAACTCGAGTTAGTTTGTTATATTTTAAATAAAGTTCTGAGTAAGTCTGTAAGTAAAACACCACATCAGATGTGGACAGGATGTAAGCCAGCACTCTCTCACCTTAGGGTTTGGGGATGTTTGGCTTATGTCAAATGTCTGAAAATTGACAAGCTTGGATCTAAGTCGGATAAGTGTCTATTTGTAGGGTACTCAAAAGAGATCAAGAGGTATTACTTCTATCTTGCTGACAAACAGAAGGTATTCGTCAGCAATAGGATAGTCTTTCTAGAAAAAGAGTTCCTTGAAGAAGGAACTAATACCTCAAAGATTGAACTTGATGAAGTTTGATCGGTAGAAGAACCGACACAATCTAGTAAACCCATTGAGTTGGACTAATTAGATCAAATTTGAAACTTATTGTAAAAACATCTTTAAGGAGATCTGATAGAGTACCACGTCAACTGGATAGATACTATGATTTTTTGGTCCGGGATGGTGATCCAGTTGAACTCGATGAGAACAATGAGGATCCGATCATCTATATGGATGCGATGCAAAGGTCTGACTCTGATAAGTGGCTGGAAGCCATAAAATCTAAAATGGAGTCCATGAAAGTCAACAATGTATGAACATTGGTTGACCCACCTGAAGAGATAAAATTCATAGGGTGTAAGTGGGTCTTCAAAAGGAAGAGGGGTGCAGACGGAAAGGTGGAGACCTATAAAGTCCGTCTGATTGTCAAGGATTACCGTCAGCAATATGGTATTGACTATAACGAGATATTTTCTTCTGTGGCAATGCTCAAGTCCATTTGGATCATGCTTGCGATAGCAGTACATCTGGACTATGAAATCTGTCAAATGGATGTGAAAATAGCCTTCCTAAATGAAGAGCTAGAAGAAGAGGTGTATATGATATAACCTAAAGGTTTTATGTCCATAAATGAGTCAAAAGTGTGCAAGCTTCAGAGGTCTATTTATGGACTTAAACAGGCATCTCGGAGTTGGAACATGTGTTTTGATAAAGTGATCAGAACATATGGCTTCATTAAGAATGGAGAGCAATCCTACATATACAATTGGGTTATTAACTTGGTAATAGTATTTTTTTATTTTGTATGTGGCTGATATTTTCTTAGAATGACATCCCTGCATTACAAGGAATAAAAGTTTGGTTGTTATCTCAGTTCTCTATAAAGGACTTGAGAGAAGCATCCTTCATCCTTAGGATGAAGATCTATAGAGATATATCTAAAAGATTGCTTGAATTATCTCAGTCGACATACATTGATACTGTGCTGAAAAGGTTCAGCATGGAGAATTCTAAAAAATGCTATCTTCCGATAGGCCAAAAAATTTCTCTCTCGAAGAGTGATTGTCCGACAACTCCTCAAGAGAGAGAACAAATGAGTAGAATTTTATATGCTTCGATAGTGGGATCTATTATGTACGCCATGACATGTACGCGATTGGACGTAGCATACTCACTAGAGATAGTGAGTAGATACCAGTCCGATCCAAATGAGAACCACTGGAAGGTCGTAAAGACCATCCTTAAGTATTTGAGAAATACTAAAGATCAGTGGCTTATCTATGGAGAATCCGACTTAAAACTTGTGGGGTTTACAAACTCTAGTTTTCAATCGGATCATGACGACAGCAAGAGCATGTCGGGATATATTTATACCCTGAACGGTGGAGCAATCTGCTGGAAGAGTTCTAAGCAGCACACTATGGCCGACTCTACTTGCGAGACAGAATATATCATGGCATCCAATGCTGTGAAAGAAGCTATGTGGTTACAAAAATTTATCAATGAGCTCAAAGTGACACCCTCCCTTGATGGCCCCATCTTATAGTAATGTGATAGCACTGGTGCCATTGCTCAAGCGAAAGAACCAAAATCGCATCAGCAGACCAAGCACATTCTATATTGCTATCACCTGATCTGAAAAATTATGGATCGAGGTGACATCGACCTTCATAAGATCAATGGAAAGGAGAACCTGTCCGATCCATTAACTAAAGCCCTTGCGGTAAAGGAGTTCGAAGATCATAAAATGAAGATGGGTATACGATACTGTACCGATTGACTTTAGTACAAGTGAAAGTTGTTAGAAAATATGTCTCAAAGCTAATCGTCAGCTTGTTGACAGTTGTGATATTTGATGTAATTGTATATGAATTAATTAATAAAATATTTATTTGATATTTTTCATCATAAGTTTGTACATCTTCTATATCGAACGTCTATGTTATGATGAAAGTTCTTAGGACTATTTTAAATCGATAAAGAAGGATTTATCATTTAGTCCTTCAATGAGTTCACGATCAAATGATATGCTATTACTAGAATGATAGACATATCAAGTGTAGGTCACTATGTGCCATATATCATTGGTCGTCCTCTTAATCAAGGAGCGTGAAGATGCTGATATGGCATACAGGTGAAATGGAGTATATTTCACTGAATGTGACCAACTCTGGAGCACTCTGCTATAAAGAGTCACTCCGAAGGGATATGGGTATAAGTATTCTTCTGACCTGAGATCACTATGGTGACTTGCAAGCAACTCACTGTGCTTTGGTGCCAGACTACCTGTATTTGTGAAGTCGGTGCATGAGTCAAGATGGAATTGACCACTCCAAGAGATTGGAGAGAATGCTTTGTGTTTCAATTTAGTAAGACTTTGGTCAGGACAATCCTTGTGAGGAGTCATAGGATTTATTAAGTTGAGACACATAATGGATGTATTAAAAGTTGACAGTTTAAACTCTAAGTCATCCTAGCATCAAGGGTCAAAGGGATGAATTATATGGTAACTATATCCAAATAGGTTCTTAAGTATTGTTTTGCATACATTTGGCCTATCTAGATGTCGGACATCATTGCTACATGGTTACTCCAATTGGTACAGGAATCAATTTCTGTGCTACCAGCTTAGGTTCGAACCTATGGGATCACACACATTAGAAGTTCCTTTCCAATCACAAGGCTAATCTGAAGAGTCCCACTAGACCTGGACTCTATCATTAATGGATGATTAATTAGTGATTAAATCACTAATTAGCTCAATTTGATTGAACATTAAAGTCTGGATCAAGTTTGATTGAATTGGATTCAATCAGGTCAAGTCTGATTTGATTATGAGATGACCTAATCGGTAAGAGAGAAATGATCCTGATTTGATCAGATCTATGACTTAATTAATTTATTAATTTAATTAAATTTAATTAATATTATAGAAACTTAATTAGATTAGGTTCATCATATTTTATTTGGATCTAATTGGATTGGATTTGAAAGAAATCCAATTGGTTAAACCCTAGAGTCCCAAATGAGTGGGACTCTCTCCCTTGCGCCACCCAAACTGTCTCACACCTTTTCTCACTACACAAAATTAGTTTATCCATAAAAAAACTAAAAAATTACCCTTCTTTTGTCATCCATTAAGCATAAAAATTGGTTGGTTTTGATTTAAATTTAAAATAATTTAAATTTTAACTTAAAACCTTATCCATATCCTTCCACACGTTGGCTATTTTTGAAAGGGCTCATTGTATGCGAGAAAAGAAAGTCTTTCTAATAGTTTTTCATGTCTAATTTTCTTTGATAAGTCCCTTTTTAAGTCAGATAAGGGTAAAAAAAGTTAGAGTCAAATTAAAATTCAAAATAGTTTGAATTACAACAAACTCAAGCCCTTATCCTGTCTTATCTGGTTTGTGCGACAACCATAAAAAAGCCATAATTTTGTGTGCCAAACTAAGAGAGATTTTCACTATGAGATACTAGAGAGAAAGAGGGTCAAAAATACTTCTTTGGGGTCTGAGGTTTGGGTGGATTTCCTTTTTCCTTGGCATGAACAAAAGAGGAGACCGATCTCCTCTCGGGTGAGCGACCTAGAACTGTTCTAAGATTTTTTGTGAAAGAAAAATCAAAAAGAAGAGAATTTTCATCAGATTTTTTTCCTCCATCCAGCATCCCCTCTGATCATCTTCAACATCGAAAAGGTCCAAGGGGATCAAAGGAAGAGATCAAATCAGATCTACCATCAGAAGTCGACTGCGCGAGCTAGCACTCCCGTGGAGGGCTGATCGATCCGAGGACTTCGTGTGGACTATCCGTAGAGACCGGATGCTTGTGCAGTTGTGAGCGATCAGAGAGGACTTTCAGATCTATATTCTCAATTATGAAGATCGACTATCCACACTCAGGTATTGGATTTGGAATCCTAGAAGTGGTGGATTATATCTATCACTAATTGCTGTTCTTGTTCAAATGCTTGTAATATTAGATTCAGATTTTTATGCATATAAATTCATGTTATAAATCTATTTGTGGAAGTTTTAAGATCAGATCTTATATATATATTTATAGATTAAATAATTTAATCTAATATTCTTCTGCTGAAAATTTTAAAATGCATGCATGAAACTCCTGCACGATCCAACACCAGTCTATCCGGAACATTGATCTCCAACTCAATGCTCCTATGACTAGGAATGATTTTAGATTAAGATTTTGAGTCTTACAGATATGACCACTTCATGACCCCAAAAATATTGCTCTAATCTATGGGGTTCATCATTATCTTTTAAACATAAAAAGACACAGCTATAAATGATGAATCAAAGAATGTCTTTATTAATATATAAATGTTAATACATGAGTTGGGATTTTACAAAGATAAGTGCCATCGAAATATAAATTCGATTGGCTTTAGGACACCTATCTTTCAATAACAACATAATCTATGATAGAATAATAATTATATGGGGTGGGCATTATAAATATGATTCTTTTTTATACCACATTTTTTTCTCCCATCTTAAAGAGCAAATGCAAAAGTCAAATAGGGATAGGAGTTCTCCTATTAATGGAGTCTATCAATTCTATAAGTTAAAAAAATTTTGAAAAAAAAAATTTTATGTGCCATAAAAGACCATCCATGAAGAGAGATACTAAAATAGAACAGAGTTTTAGCGACGTAAAAAATTCATCGCTAATAATAGATTTTCATCGGTAATAGTTATTAGCTACGAAATTATCGTTGCTAATATTTAGTCATAAATAATGACGTCATTGATAAGTTTTTAGGATGAAAAAATTTTTATCATCAATAATGGATATTACTGATGAAAATTTTTCATCGTTAAAATTTTTTTCAAAAATTATTTATAATAAAAATTTTAATCATAAAAAAAATAATTTATGATGAAATATTATATTGCTAATAAAAAATAATTATTTACAATAAAATACTTTCATCATAATTAATTTAATTAACAATTTTTATGAAATTTAAATTTAAAAAAATATTAGTGACGTAAATTCTTCATCATAAATATGATAATTTTCAACGTAAATTTTCATCACTAATAAATTATTGATTATTTGTGATGAAAGTATTTTTATCATTATTAACTTAATTTAAAATTTTAATATTTTTAAATTTATTAAAAAAATTATTTATGATCAATTTTTTCATCACTAATATTTTTTTTGGTGACCAATCTTTCATCAAAAATAATTCCATCGCTAAAAATTTACACATATTTTTTTAAAAATAATTTATGAATATATATTTTTAATTTATATTTATAATATTTTTTATAAATTAAAAATAAAAAATAAAATTAAAAAATTTACATAATAAATTTATAAATAAATTTTATCATTTTATTATATTAAATTAAAATTATAAGAAATTTGAAATAAAAATAAAAAGCTACATAAAGAGGCCATCAAGTGTCGGAATCTACAGAAGGAGAATGGACTGGAGAAGGAGAGCACTCGAAAGGACTCAAACCGATCTGTTGTTAAATCATCCACTCCATCTGTGCTATCTACTCTATTATCTGGATCTGGAGCAGCTGATACTCGTCGACGCATGCAGCCAACTCATCAACTCACTGCTCAACCCGCTATCGATCCTCAGTAGCCTGCCTCTGCACCTCCGCCAACCAAGCATTGTAGGCAGCATAGATGTCAGCCTTAGACAAGTATGAGGATGAGGGAGCACTGATCCCATGCCCTAGACCCCTAACATAATAGAGTCTCATACCAAGCACCTGATCACAGATCTCGTCATCTATCGGTGCGGTCGAGCTCTCAAGGGTAGGTTGGAATCTGATGCCTATCATACAGTCTTAAAAATTAAAGTTATAACTATTTTAATTTCATATTGAAAATCAAACAGCAAATAAAAAATAATTAAAAAAATTTATAAAAAGCTCCTGGCTTCTCGTTGTCCACTCTCCTGATCGTCGTTGGTGGGTCTGCTAGTAGATATTGATCCTACTAGGAAGCTCGCCACTCTCTTCATCTCTTTACAATTTGAGAATAATTAATTAAAAAAAATTTAAATAGTTAGAGAGTTAAAATATACTAATTAAAAATTATTACCATCTCCTCCATATGATGAGCGAACGACCTCAAACCCCACAATGCGATACGGTCTTCTCATCCGATTCATGGTGTTCTAGGCACATTGTCTCTGTATAGTTAGCAGTGAAATTAGTAGGTAACAAACTGAATTTAAAAATAAATGATTCAATCATTAAACTCTAAAAAAAAAAAAGAAGTTTGGATGTGTAACCTGATATAGCGGATCCTAGTAATGCCGGCATATGAGAGCCCAATCATCTATAGTGATGCTATCATAGGGTTGCTGTCGCACTGCCTCCACCCTATGATCCTGCATCACATGATACCAATGCTGATGGATGCGGTAGCGATACTCCTTAAAATACAAACATAAATGAG